>NC_069126.1:5871120-5921120 GCF_026914265.1 Mya arenaria
TTATTTATTCAATAAGATCAGAGAATACGCAGATCATGTGAACTATTTGAATGCGAGCCATATAATGATTTGTAACTAGCGGATCTGGGAGGGGGAGGGGGACATCCGGCGCATAGTGCATACCATCTTTTATTCACTTCCGTTTAATTCTTGAGACCGGAACAGATTCAATAATCACTTTAGATTTAACTTATTGTTCGCTTGAGGTCACGAAGGTCGGCGGTTCAAACCGAAAGACGTTACAATATTGTACCAGTAGCCCCCTTGCCTAGCGCTCAGCGTCAAACCGGAAGACGTTAAAATAATGTACCCTAGCGCTCAGCATTTAAAGGGTAGAAGTGGGGAAAAGGTGCATCAGTACTGGCTCAACCCAGGAAAGCTGTATCCCGTGTATGGGTGCTCTACACCGAGCGCGTTAAGGAACACAGAGGTCGCTTCGCAAAAAGCTAGGGTTTCGCTCCCGGATCTCTTCTATCTCACTCTGTTTCTTCAAGTCTTCCAATGTCCAGATTTGAATGGCTGTCACTTCTGTCTTATGTCAATTATGGCATTTAAAGATTTTAAGAATCGTGATGGCGTCACGGCGGGATCAAGCCATATAGCAGTCAATGGGCGCAGGCAGACCTTGATAAACTTTCATAAACAAGCCTCAGATATCCATTTCGAGAGGCCATGAGAAAGGAGACTGATGCCGATACACCAACCCACAAATTCTGGGCGTTTTTGTTGATACCAAACCAGTTTAAGTTTTGGTGTCAATGGTTTCAGCAGTTTCGAACTCGGTTTTGATAGTTTGGCTTGAAGTAACAAATGCATGGTTTTGTGTACAGTTTAAACAACATGGCGGAGCTACTGCATGTAGCCATTATTTCCAATTATAAATATAACCTTTATCATTTAGCTCATTTGCCCATTGTAAGGCATTGTTATCAAAAGGATTGAGTTTCAACAAACGTGGTTGATCACTTTCCGCCATGTTGGTTTCAAAGTAAACTAGTTTTCGGATGGAACGAACCGATGAAACCGCCTCCGGTAGGGGTTTCAATAGCAATAATAAACGATAAAACTGATTTTGGTTTTATTTCAAACTGTAACAATAAATGCAGGGTTCGTGAAACCGAAATAAAACCGAAACCATTTTATAACCAACAAAAACGCCCAGATTCTAAGGTGGGCTACTCTCACTATTTCACAATAACAGTTCGAACATGCACCAATGGTACTTCATTTTTAAAACTTATTTTCTCTCCCAACAGCTGATGTTTCGGGTGTTCAGATTCTCTGCTACATTCTGACAGACACAGGGGAAATTCAGACAGACAACTGCACAAACAGTCACCCCTTCAAATGCGTTAACGGTAGACTATTTGCGTTCGTTTTATCAATCGTGTAGCTTCTAAAACATGACAAGTTTACAGCGCTTATTCCAATCAAAGAAAGGGAAGAAGATTCTTGTGCACCTATTAACTAACTGCCAAACAAAAGCGCTTTCAATAACTATAATGCATCAGTCAATTGTAAACACGCCCCCCCCCCCCGGTCCAGGGGTATATCGGGGATAGCGGGGGAAATGGGCTGTATTTTTACCTTCAAGGTGGCCCCGCAGTACCGAGTGAGTGCGGTATACGTAGTTTTGTGCGCGTGCCGATAATAGCTGGGAATGGGTCTTACCATGGATGTCCCGGAGGTGCGGGGGCATTTGGCGGTGATTTACCAGTGTGTCCCCGCAGGTCGGGGATTTTACCCGGGATTGGCTGGACCGCAAGTAGAATTCCCCGCTATTCCCCGGACCTGGGGGCCGTGGTTACAATTGACTGGTACATGATAAACAGTCAAGTGCTCAAGCTAGGCTTTATAGCAGCATTGGGTATCCGCTGCCATTTTCCAGCACCCTGCTGCCTTTTACCTTACCAAGCTGTGCTCTTTTGTTAGATATAGTCAATTGTCAGAAATAAGTATAAAAACAATAAATATACACCATTTTGACACTGAAGGAAAGATAACAGCTATGGTATTCATAACAAACCATTAGTATTAAATATAGTTACAACACAAGCACAATAAGAATTAAACAATTTAGCCCTTTCAAGTGCCCCATTAACACTATAGGGGAACGGACACCGGATATAGCTCAAAAAGTGATAAATCAATAAGCGTTTGATTTTGACACATGGAAATTTTTCTATCATTTTTTTGTATTTTATAGTTATATATTTATCAAAATCAAAGAGTTTCGAATAACTTGATCCTGTGCAATATAGAACTATGATGAAAATGTGTCCCCTCTTTTGTATAATAGCCCAATTCTCGCCGAAAGTTGCATGATCGCTCACAAATGTTCATTTATGTGGTACGATTTGAAACATAAATCAACAAATTTAAAATAAGAATAAAAACTGAATCGAGCGATTTCATTGTAATTACATTATCTAGTAATGTGTAAGATATCAATACGATATGTTTTGTTGTTACGGAGATATTTACACTTTTTCATGCCCTGGTGGTGTACTGAGGATAGGTGATGCAAATAAACAACAGCACCGGGGATAGCTATCAAGTGGACTGAGGATAGTAACGATGTACGAGTATTAAAAATAACGAGACTGTGATAATGATTACGGTCATTTACCTATACGCGAGCTCGAGGGAAATTGTTTGGTGTTGCCCATATCGAGGGATGAGAGCAAAAAAAGTTGCTTTTTTGTATCTGTATGTACTTAAAACTGTTTCATTCATATAGATTAGTTAACAATTATATGTTATTTCACAAGCATCAACGTTCGAGTCGCAAATATCTAAATATTTGAAATACGCAGGTAATCTGATTTATTGAGGAACACAAAACAAATGGCCGTAGAATTTATTAGGTGTTTGCTATGTATATATATAGTATTGCTTTGTAAATCAAGTAGGTACGTTTTTGCACACAGAAAGTCATCAGTAGGGAATGAGATATTGTGATCAAATTTGGAATACGTGAAGCTTTTTTCTAAGCTTAGGTCGATGTTGCTATTACTTAGAACAGAATAATGGTCTCTGCTCGTTCACATCATTGAGAAAGTATGTATTGTGACCAACCCTGATATTTAAGCAGCTTGCATATATACGTTCATTTAGGAGAGCATGGATCAAACTCGTTGTTAACTTTAGTTTGCTCAATAATTTCTTATCAAATTGTACTCTCACTTTTAGCAGATTGTATAAAAGTTCGAAATAGACATACATGTATATTGAATATTAACAGTGTTACTATCAATTTTTGTCCCATTTCACATGTTATCACCAGGACACATTTCTCAACTATGAAACTATCCTCAGTACATAATACGGCTATCCCCAGTACAGTATTGTTTACATATCTAAAGGCATATCTTTAACAGTTTAAAAGTTACATTGCCAGTTCTTACAATAAAAATAGTTGAGCTTATGCTTTTGAAATCCTTCGATTCAGATTTTTTATTTATTCGATATATTTCCTAAAATAACAATACTTGTCGAAATTCTGTAAGTTTTGAGGTGATCATCTCAGACTTGAAGAAACATTTTTCGAGGTCTGCTAAATTGTAAGCACTTTAAAGTACATCATAGGCCAAATTTAGCATTAAGCTAGTAGTTCAAAAACTTGTTTCATTTGTGGATACGGTAGATTAGCGTTAACACAGCAAGATCTTACCTCTGGTAAAGAAAAACAACTGCATAATTGTCTGTTTACTTATCACTTTTTGAGCTATATCCGGTATCCGTTCCCACACAGTGATTAAAGCTCTTTCAATGCGCATCAAAAGTGTCCTTTCAGACCTAGCTCCCTGGCCTTTTCAATTCCTGGCTGGAGCGCTGACATCCTTAACCCAATTTTTCGTTTGATACCATTTATTGCAGCCTTGACTAATTTGGTGACGCTAAGGACAATCCTTATTCATGCCAGAAAAGCCAAGGTCAAAATATTCAACATTCCGGGACTAACCTTACAATTTTGTATTATTCTGTAGGCAGTCTAGCGCCTGTGGTGCGGTACTTTGGGAACACATCCCCGTTTAAGCGCTACTCTTCCCACACGACACACGGAGGAATGGATAAAAATTTGCTTATTCCGCTGGTCTGCACCGGGGTAGTTGTCCTTTTTGCTGTTGTGGTCGCCGTCTGCCGCTGTTTTTGTCGTCAGAATAGGTAATGTGTACACTCATATTTATAACTAATATAATATTATTAACTTACCAGAATTTCTTTCAAAAAAGATACTCGGCCATGGTAAACCAGCAGGCTAACTTGTGTCCAAATGATTTGAATGTTCGACATGAACCAGATATCGTTTTTGTTTTAATTGATTATACCGGGGATAGCCGGGAAATGGGCCGAGTTTTTTTCCGTGTGACCCCGCAGTGCCGGGTGAATGCGGTGGTTTTGTCTTCACACCAAAAACAGCGGGAAATGGGCCTTACCTAGGGTTCCTGGGGTGCGGGGGCATTTCGCGGGGATTTTACCAGCAGTGTGTCCCCGTAGGGTGGAGATTTTACCCGGGCTTGGCTGGACCGAAAGTCAAAGTCCCCGCTATTCCTCGGACCTGGGGGAGGGGGTGGCGTGGTTACAATTGACTGGTGCAGTAGTAGATCAAAATGCAAGAAAGGGAAACGAAGCAGGATTGCATTACACAAAAAAACCATTAGTCAATGTGTACTATTTCAAGCGGTTAACCCGTTATTTACTCTAATAAAATGATCTCTCTTACTTTTCTGGAAAAGTCGTTCGCGGAGAAATAAAATACTTCAACTTTTAAACTATCAGAGATCTAAAGAGCTCATTTCCAATACTCCTTTATTTTATTTGACTACTAATGGGATTTCTAGTTTTAGTTTATAACGGCCAATGAAAATCTTAATTTCATTTAATTCATTTCTGTGAATTTCACAGGAAGTTGTTGTGATTTCAGTCGGCCTTATGGTCGACAAGGGGAATTTCATATTGGCTTTGTTATCTGGCCAAGGGATATTGGTTCACGTATTATAAAGTATTATAACATGTCCAATTCAAAATGTAACAGCCAGTTCGAAAGCACCTTATGAATGAGATCAAGTATCTACAAATTTGTACTTGGCCTGTCCTTTAAACACTAAGCTAAGAACCCCTTGTTCATTGCCCTTATGTCGAAGCAGGTTGCCAAATTGCATATGTACTGTTGTTTTTTAACCGATGGACAATTTAGGACTGTGTTCAAAGAAGAAAAAAGGATTAAATTAGGACTTGAAAAAAAGTCCAAATATATATATATATATATATGCCTGACATGAATTTATATCGATAAGTTCTTAAAATGATACATACGGCAGTATGTAGTATATATAATTTAAGAATTACTGTTAAAATAGTTATTCCATACTTGCCCAGGTGTTTAACTAATCAGAATACTCCTTTTTCGGTATTGGCTCTGTTTTCCTCCTACAAACGCTGACTTAACCGCTCTTTTAAATGAACTCGCCCATGTCTTGGACCAGCAATAAGTTTTATCTGTAATGCATCTGAAATTTTATCTCTATTTTTCTATTTGATATCGAAATTGCAGAAAGAAATTATAGCATACAAAAGTAGTTTGGTTATAGTGGAGGGCGAACCCATGCCGGTCTGATCAAGAAGAAAACATAAATAAAACCTTAATCATTAAAGTGACCCTTACAAGTTAGCGTTATAACGTTCGCTAATGAAAATTGTGGTATTTTTATTTTTGGTATCTTGGTTTAAACACTGCGAATAATTTGCCACACTTTTTATCGACTTTCAAAAAAGTGCGTTTTCGAAAACATGAGCGAGTCCCTTTAAAGGTTTAAGATTTTCCCACATTAAATTTCAAACTTGGTACTATTGATGGATAAAGTAGCATGGTGTTCATATATAACATATTTAGGCCTTATGCGGTATTTATCCATTATTTATTTTTTTATTTTTAGTTTTAAATTAAGGCGAGTTCACTTTATTAGTTTATGTATATGTCATTTTTATAACGAGCATTAACTGGGACAATTGGTTATTTAATATCATTTTTTTGTAAAGTCAAGTCAAGTCAAGTCAAGTCAAGTCAAGTCAAGCCAAATCAAGTCAAGTCTAGTCATGCCACGTCATGTGAAGTCAAGTCATGTCAAGTCAAGTAAAGTCAAGTCAAGAATAGTCATCATGAATGTCAGAATTTCGGAGAATGATTGATGTACAGAACAGAAAACGCACAGACAGAGCGTCCTACATAGTGCAGTTCCCTTCTGTCATCTGTAATATGATAACTTACTTAATCTACTTAAACATATCAATTGCAGGCATGGAAAAAGCGGGTCACCAAATTTGGCCGATAACTACTCGGAAACCGCCGATTCCGTCACGTTTAACGCGTTGAAATCGTCGGAAGCCAACGACTACGCCACGCCATCAGACGCGCTTTTAGGAGGCGGCCCAAAGACAGCTCGTTCCAGGTCGTCTCTGATTGAGGGCGAATACGATGTTTTGCAACAGGGGAACACACAAACAGATAAACCTAAACGAGAGGTGGCGAAAGTGAACGCTTATAATCACGTGACAATTGTGCCGCCCAATCAGGATCGAGCGAGTGGATCAAAGGAGGGCGAAAATGAATATGACGTGTCAACCTTACATAAACAGACGAACATTGTTGTTGATCCAGAAAAGGGGTCCGGAAATGTTTATGGTCACGTGGATATTAGATAGTATTAAGGCCAGAAAACAATAACTGTCTGTTTCCGATTTCATTGCCCCCCAAAATAAGGATAGGTCAGGATTTTTGTACATTTTTTTATTTTAAATTGCATGTAAATTTGTTTCTGAATATCATTACATTACACACTTAAAACTGTTACCATTTTGTCTAGGTATCGTTCACTAAAGCGCTTTATAAAAACTACACATTTACGCGCTTTTTCGAAGCAATGCACTATCGAAAAGATAAGCTAAAAAGAAGAACAAATACACAGTCAGAAAAAATGTACCGATATCAATACAGTAAAACTTCTGTAGCTCGAAAAGGCGATAACTCGAACAGGCGATACTTCAAGACCTGAGGATTGGTCGATTACGGGGCTAAGTCCCGACCCTTCATCCTTCTATTTTCATATTAAATATTATATGCAAAAATAAGGTCCGGCGGGAAAAGTAAAAGAAGGTCGGGAATTCGGAAAAAACTTTTTGTATTCAGAAAGAAAGTGTATCTGTGAAATGTGTGCGATGTAATTTTGTTAACATTGTCTAAACAATATTTGTATAAAACTATAAACTGTTTTGATACCTTTGATAAAAGAGCATTATATGTTTAGTTGGAGTTTTCATCGAAATATTCCGGAAGATAAATTGGCGAAAACTGTACCGACTGTTATTTCGTTGTTGCCAACAATTTTGATTTAAAGGTGCACTCTCACAGATTTAAGGTTCTGACAACTTTTTTTAATTTTTTGTCTTGGAATGAGCCAATATTTGCGAAAATCCATGGAAAGCAATGATATAAGACTGCTGACAAAAATTAGATCGTATATTTTTATATTTAAGTTCAAAAATTAATTTTTTATGCATTTTGTTTGGCCATAAAACATTAATTTTCGAAAGGAAATATGCAAATCTGCTATCTAATCGTTTGTCAGCAATCTTTTATTATTGGTTTGCAGATATTGTCCAAGACAAAAAATAAAATAGTTGTAAAAACGGTAAATCTGTTAAGAGTGCACCTTTAAAAAACTATTTCCATGACATAAATATTTTTATCAGATATTCATGAAACTCGGTAAGAATGTCTGTGAACACTATATTTAAAACAAATGAGGTCAATAAGTCAAATATTAAGACGATAGTATGTGTTAATGTTTATCATTTCTTTTACAAATACATCCGTGTGCATTCAACCTTCAGGAATCTCAGTTAAGATATCTCTCAGCACGATAATTAAGAATATATGCTTTTTTGTGAATAAGGGTTTTCCCGGGTAAATAAAACTAGGTCACTAGGTCAAGTCAAGAAAAAATGCATGCATGAATTCAAGAGTGTTTTTATCCAATCTTTATAAAACTCAGTCAGAATATTTGTCAACATGATATTTAAAACCAGGGTGAATATGGGTCAGCTCAGGTCAAAAACTAGGTCACTAGGCCAAATATGAAGACGAGTTAGTAAATTCAATAATATTCAATGAACGCGATAGTACGATGATGAAAACACGACAGTACGATGACGAAAACACGACAGTTCGAAACTACGATGGTGAAAACGCGAAAGTACGATGGTGAAAACACGATAGTTTATCGCATTATCATCATCGTACTGTCGTATTATCGCGTTTTCGTTATCGTAGTTTCGTGGTTTCGCGTTTTCATCATCGTACTTTCGAGTATCGCGTTTCAGATCAACACATTCACAGGCCCTAACGACATTCCGTAGAAATCCGGCTTCAATGCGGAATCCGCTTTAATCTTAAAGCGATATTAAATATGAAAATATGACCTTGACTAACGTCGTCTTCTTATACATAACTTGATACATTGATGTCACAAATATTCTTTTTATGATGTACTGGTTAGGGACCGCTTTTCGCCTGCAAATGTGTTTTTTTTTTTAAAAATCGTGTACGTGAAGTTAGCGGCCTAGCGGCCTAGCGGCGTGAAGTTAGCGGCCTAGCGGCGTGAAGTTAGCGGCCTAGCGGCCTAGCGGCGTGAAGTAAGCGGCCTGGCGGCCTAGCGGCGTGAAGTTGGCGGCCTAGCGGCCTAGCGGCCTAGCGGCCTGGCGGCCTAATTATATTTTCTATTTCCAAGCAATTTTTAATGCGTTTTTTTTTTAAACAATGATAAATCAAGGTTTTTTATTTATATAGTTACATAGCGGCCTTAAATTGTTATCTATTCAGAATATTTTCTTTACCTTTTATTCTAAAACAATTTTAAATTAACTGTTTTATGCACAAATTATCACTCTGAAGCGTTTTTCAACTTTTTTTCAAAAATGTCGATCGAGCACTTCAGCGGCCTAGCGGCCTAGCGGCCTAGCGGCCTAGCTGCGTGAAGTTAGCGGCCTGGCGGCCTAGCGGCCTAAAATGGTATCCTATTTCAAAGCATGTATACATGCATTTTCTTCTAAAACAATGACATATTAACTGTTTGAATGCACAAATTAACACTTTGAAGCTATTAACGATTATCAACAGTCTTCTTTTAAGAGCGTCGATAAAGCAGTCAGCTATTTCAAAGCATTAAACATGCCTGTTCTTCTAAAACAATGATGTATTTACTGTTTTTATGCACAAATTATCACTCTAAAGCGTTTTTCATTTTTTTCCCCAAAAAAGTCGATCGAGCACTTCAGCGGCCTAGCGGCCTAGCGGCCTAGCGGCGTGAAGTTAGCGGCCTGGCGGCCTAGCGGCCTAGCGGCCTAGCGGCCTAAAATGGTTTCCTATTTCAAAGCATGTATACATGCATTTTCTTCTAAAACAATGACATATTAACTGTTTGAATGCACAAATTAACACTTAGAAGCTATTAGCGATAATCAACATATTTTTTTTCAAAAAAGTCGATTAAGCAATCAGCTATTTCAAAGCATTAAACATGCGTGATCTTCTGAATCAATGATATATTTACTGTTTTTATGCACAAATTATCACTCTGAAGCGTTTTACAACTTTTTTTAAAAAAGTCGATCGAGCACTTCAGCGGCCTAGCGGCCTAGCGGCGTGAAGTTAGCGGCCTGGCGGCCTAGCGGCCTAAAATGGTATCCTATTTCAAAGCATGTATACATGCATTTTCTTCTAAAACAATGACATATTAACTGTTTGAATGCACAAATTAACACTTAGAAGCTATTAGCGATAATCAACATATTTTTTTCCAAAAAAGTCGATTAAGCAATCAGCTATTTCAAAGCATTAAACATGCGTGATCTTCTGAATCAATGATATATTTACTGTTTTTATGCACAAATTATCACTCTGAAGCGTTTTACAACTTTTTTTAAAAAAGTCGATCGAGCACTTCAGCGGCCTAGCGGCCTAGCGGCCTAGCGGCGTGAAGTTAGCGGCCTGGCGGCCTAGCGGCCTAGCGGCCTAAAATGGTATCCTATTTCAAAGCATGTATACATGCATTTTCTTCTAAAACAATGACATATTAACTGTTTTTATGCACAAATTAACACTTTGAAGCTGTAAGCGATTATCAACAGTCTTTCTTTAAGAGCGTCGATTAAGCAGTCAGCTATTTCAAAGCATTAAACATGCCTGATCTATTAAAACAATGATATATTTACTGTTTTATGCACAAATTATCACTCTAAGCGTTTTTTTTTTTGTTTTTTTTCAAAAAAGTTGATCGAGCACTTCAGCGGCCTAGCGGCCTAGCGGCGTGAAGTTAGCGGCCTGGCAGCCTAGCGGCCTAAAATGGTATCCTATTTCAAAGCATGCATACATGCCTGTTCTTCTTAAACAATGATATATTTACTGTTTTATGCACAAATTATCACTCTGAAGCGTTTTTCAATTCTTTTCCAAAAAAGTCGATCGAGCACTTCAGCGGCCTAGCGGCCTAGCGGCCTAGCGGCGTGAAGTTAGCGGCTTGGCGGCCTAGCGGCGTAAGATGGTTTCCTATTTCAAAGCATGTATACATGCATTTTCTTCTTAAACAATGACATATTAACTGTTTGAATGCACAAATTAACACTTTGAAGCTATAAGCGATAATCAACATTTTTTTTCAAAAAAGTCGATTGAGCAGTCAGCTATTTCAAAGCATTAAACATGGCTGATCTTCTAAAACAATGATATATTTACTGTTTTTATGCACAAATTATCACTCTAAAGCGTTTTTTATTTTTTTCCAAAAAAAATCGATCGAGCACTTCAGCGGCCTAGCGGCCTAGCGGCGTGAAGTTAGCGGCCTGGCGGCCTAGCGGCCTAGCGGCCTAAAATGGTTTCCTATTTCAAAGCATGTATACATGCATTTTCTTCTAAAACAATGACATAATAACTGTTTTTATGCACAAATTAACACTTTGAAGCTATTAGCGATTATCAACAGTTTTTTTCAACAGCGTCGATAAAGCAGTCAGCTATTTCAAAGCATTTATAAATATAAATTTAAAAATCTGCGATCTAATTTTTTTAGCAGTCTTATATAACTGGTTTCCGTGCATTTTCGCAAAAATTGGCTCGTTCCAAGGCAAAAAAATGAAAAGTTGTCAAAACGTTAAATCTGGGAATCTTTATTATGTTTGCAATATACACTTCACTGGCAATCAATTTAAACTTAGATAAATAAATACAAGTTAAAACACTACATTTAATTAATGATATAATTCAAAATTGTACGAACTACTTCTACTGATGTACTGGCAAACACCCGAGCTTGTTTTCGAGAAAAATGGCCGAGGAGTTCCGAATGGCTCTCAATCTCAACGTGTCAACACAGACAATGTTATATAACCGCTAATACAACTACATTGTATTTCGATATAAATAGAACACACACAACCAATACTTAATAACGTTGAAATATTACATTTTGTTTGCATATTGAAATGAATAAGTGTCGTCATTAAGTTTTAAATTCGGACATATTCGGACACAATTACAGATGTTAATTAAACAGTTAATTTAAAAAACAAATATATTAAATATATCACACAGTTCTACGTGACAATACTTTCATTCAAGACCTAGCAATATCCGAAACGATCCAACTTCCGGTGATGACGTCACTCTTTTTCATCATCTCAGGAGCAATGATGAGAGCGCCCCTACCCAGGAAAGAATCCAAGCAACAATGGCGAGTCCAAACCACGCGCCATGATCATACGTGTCTAGTTTGAGCTTAGCTTCGAACAGAGCGAACCCAGCCAGCAGAGCGACACCTGAAGGTGGGTGAACTAATTAATTGGATGGCTGGATGAAAAGATTGCTTGGATGGATGGATGGATGGATGGATGGATGGATGGATGGATGGATGGATGGATGGATGGATGGATGGATGGATGGATGGATGGATGGATGGATGGATGGATGGATGGATGGATGGATGGATGGATGGATGGATGGATGGATGGATGGATGGATGGATGGATGGATGGATGGATGGATGGATGGATGGATGGATGGATGGATGGATGGATGGATGGATGGATGGATGGATGGATGGATGGATGGATGGATGGATGGATGGATGGATGGATGGATGGATGGATGGATGGATGGATGGATGGATGGATGGATGGATGGATGGATGGATGGATGGATGGATGGATGGATGGATGGATGGATGGATGGATGGATGGATGGATGGATGGATGGATGGATGGATGGATGGATGGATGGATGGATGGATGGATGGATGGATGGATGGATGGATGGATGGATGGATGGATGGATGGATGGATGGATGGATGGATGGATGGATGGATGGATGGATGGATGGATGGATGGATGGATGGATGGATGGATGGATGGATGGATGGATGGATGGATGGATGGATGGATGGATGGATGGATGGATGGATGGATGGATGGATGGATGGATGGATGGATGGATGGATGGATGGATGGATGGATGGATGGATGGATGGATGGATGGATGGATGGATGGATGGATGGATGGATGGATGGATGGATGGATGGATGGATGGATGGATGGATGGATGGATGGATGGTAGATGGATGGATGGGTGGATGGGTGGGTGGGGGATTTTGGTGGGTTTTGACGGACGGACGGACGGTCGGATGAACGGACGGACGGACGGACGGATAGACGGACAGATTGATGGGATGTACCTCAGACCTTTTAAACCACGTTTTGGAACTCATATTTTTGGGCTAAGCCTATGTGTGCCCTCTCTAATGTCAAATCCTGGATAACCTCGGGCTTTGGGGGCGAATTTGTCGATGGATATAAGGATAATTATTATGTAATAGTGATTAATTACTTTTGTTTTGCTTTATCGCTTAACAGGCAACCTCGGTATAATAAGCATGCAAATAAAAATATAAGTCACAGTATTCAAGAAAAGGAACAAACCGGCAACAAATGCCACACCCTCGGCGGCAAAGCTGGCGACTTGCTTATCTGGCATCGCCGCCAGCTTGATGGCAGCTACCACCGCCGCTTCTAGCAGCAGTATAATACTCAGGAACATGCATGCGCGGACGCCGTTGACGTTGTTCTTGTCCTCGTCGGCTGTAACATGGCCTGTAAACGCCAGCTCCACCACTTTACGGTGGTGCAAAGAAAAAGAGCTGTCGACACTTCCGTGGTGGAGCTGTGCCTTATGTTTACATGGACAAACGTGAGTATGACTTATATTTTCTTTGATAATTTAATTTAACGGACATATTTCGAAAATTGCAGAATGTGGTACCGTGTAAGAACACTTCTACTGTAGGCTGGTTACTATGTCGTTTCAATATTGTGCAAACTGTGGTGCCAGGAGCTAATCTCCCGAATCAGACTTGTGCATATTTTGAGATCTGATTGCATAGCAAGTACATTTCGGTGCTTACACACCCCGTAAGAACATTCTCACGCATGCAAACATAACTGTTATGTATAGTACCTATGCCGGAACACAACAAAACTAATAAGCACTTCTTAAAAAGGAAAAATGCACATATTTATAAAAGTGGTGGCGCTGTTGCCCTAGTGGTGGCGCTGTCGAGTAGTGGTGGCGCTATCGAGTATGTTTTGCGTATGAAGTATTATAAAAAGTTAACGCTTTTGGAATGAATACAAAAGTTGCTATGTTTATCATTCATCGAACATTATGCTGGTATGCATACTACTTGCGGAAACAAAACTCTTCGCGAGCTACCTTAACCTTACTTAAAACTATTTCGAAACAAACGGCTAGGTGCTGTTAATTTTTAACATAGAATTATAAGTATCTATCATGTGTGTCCGGTTATGAGGGAGGTATTCTTGCATACCGGACGTGTGTTTCCGGTCATTTGTCCAGTGCTGGAAAAACGCATCTTACACCCCCCCATGTAAGATGAGTTACGCGCAACGCGCTTCTTCTTATTTCTTTTATTGTATGGTTTATGAACAGTACATTATTTCATTTCAATAAAGCGCAATCAAATAAATAAGTATGCAATTAATTAAAACAGATAATGAATAATCGTAAAAACGCGATTTAAATAGTTACTATTTGACATCAATAGTGATTTAAAATTACTGCGCTTTATGACGTCAGTAAACAAGGTTTCACGCCTTTTTTGGTAAAATGTACAAAAGTGCGTTTTCTACGTCAATTCTTACACAAACTGATAATTTTAGAATTGCAAGAAAAAAATATCAATCATGTTTTTCCGGTCCGGACCGAAAAATCCGTCCTTCGGTCATGCTGCGTGGCCTGTAACTCGGCAAGCCTCGTTACCGGCTTACGAGCGTGCACTCGGGTCGGATTTTTCCATCCGTACCGGGCACACATGGTAGATACTTACTTGTTATCAATGAGAAATAAAACAACTATAAACCTGTACATTTATAATGACTATGATCACTTCTAACTCCTACATTTATGTCCCTTGTAAGAACAGTTTTGCATTTCATTTAATACGGATATTAATTCATTGAGATAAGTATTACGGTAGTTATATCAATAATAATAATTCACTAAACTTGTATAAAAGTTGTTTTTTTTTTAATGGAGAAAGGAAGAAAAACAGCAAAATCCATTTGATCTAGACAATAGTCATTTTTTGTTGACTTTCGAAAGGAAATTAATACATGTTTTGTTTCCCTAAATGTTTACATTACTACTGAAACAAATTCCGATGTTTTTTTAGAAATTAATTATTTTAAAGTTTAGACATTAAATTATTTCTACCTGAATCAAACATTGAATTTAATTAATTATAATAATTAACTGATTAAATGTTATACATGCTTTTATTGCTATGTTTTACCATGTTCCATGCATTTTTTATCTGATTGTAAGGCCACACCAAATTGATATTTCGTTCCGCAGATTTACCGCTCCTATTTTTTTGAAAATGTAAAAAAAAAAAAAAAAAAAAAATTGTGCGCCCGCACCTCCATTTTGATCGCCAAGCAGAATGTTTTCATGTTATAAAATTTATTAAAAGGCTAAAAATAATTAAGTATAATTTTTCTATGCTAGTTTTCGTGTTTTTGTAAAGGGAAGTTACCGATGCGTAGTGTTTTTATACTGTATATCGATCGGTTTAGCATGGGTTTCAATAAATTCAATCAAAATAGCGGCTTCCGGTATAAACAAAGTGGCTCGAAGTTGAGAAATTAAATCTTATTTTTGACAATAAATATGTTTTGAGCATGCTTGAAGTCATTGTTGATCGACTCATGCACTAAAGGATCGTTATTTAAAGCAATCATTATGTAATAAAGCATGTGTATCTGAGACTGGTAGCGATTATATTGCGAACTTACAGACGAAGCAGTTTAAAGGGATTTACTAGCCTTTTAGGGCTAAAGAAGTTCCCTAGACGACAAAAGGTAGACAAAAGGTAGTAATTAGTGACTCGTTTTGAATGGAAATCGGACAGGTCAACTTAACTGGAACATGAGTCATTGTTTGGTCCAAATTGATGTATCAAGCTCATTCCGTCGAACCAGACGAAATGTCTCGGTCAAGCTCGATCCAATCGGAACACCTCGGCCACTATCCAACAGTTTATCCTGAAACTTACCGGAGATGGCCGAGTTGTTACGATTGAACTTGATATTGTGGTATATCGCCTCAGTTGCAGTATACATGTTAGTCATGCCCCCTTTTACATTACACTATCATAGTTGGGTTATCAATGTGCAGATATTGACTTAAAATTCATTATCAAATCATGATGAAACTTAGTGACAGTGTTCGTGGGCATAAAGACTGGGTCAACGGCGATCGCTTCAGTAACATCAGAGTTATGCACATTATATTAAAATAGAGTTGGTTTATAACTGTGCATATAATTACTGTATGCATTAATTATCGAATCATGATGAAACTTGGTGAAAAAGTTTGCAGGCAATATGTCACGGTGAAATTCGACGGTGGGGCAATTCACCGTCCGTCCGATGCCAGAGCGATGGACAAAAGGAACCTTGGTCCCCGAAACTCTGTTAGAGCCCAGTTTCATTTTTACACATGTATAGTAGTATATTGTTTAAATATATTGTAGACTAGATACGCTATGTTTGATGTTTGTTGAGAACGTTTTATTCAAATACTCCTTTATATTTAAATACCCGGTATTGTTTGACTGTTAATTAGAATACAACAAAAAATTCAGCCAATGAAATTGCAGATCGGCAATCATAAAGCAATAGGCTTAATAATGAAGAATTTCAACTGTCGGTAGCAAGACATTCATTTTTGTGTTTGTCCATTGTCCAATGTCATGCCAACACGATATTTAATTTTGAATGTCCAATGTCCAATGTTGTGCTTGCAAGTCATTCAGTTTGGATGTCCAATGTCGTATGGTAAGCTAACTTCACACAGCTATCCGAGACCGTGTAGAATGTTTTACCGAAGCAATCCTGGGTACTGTGGTGTGCGTGGAGCAGCTATGACTCAGTTATCCGACGTTCTGTGCTTGAATGTTTTACCAAAGCAACCTGGGTGCTGGGGTGAGCGTGTAGCAGCTATGACTCAGTTATCCGAGGATGTGTACCGGAATGTTTAACCGAACCAATTGGATGCTGGTGTGTGCGTGTAGCAGCTATGACTCAGTTATCCGAGGTTGTGTACCAGAATGTTTGACCGAAGCAATCTGGATGTTGGGGTGTGCGTGTAGCATTTCTGACTCAGTTATCCGAGGTTGTGTACCAGAATGCTTTACCGAAGCAACCTTGGTGCTGAGGTGTGCGTGTAGCAGCTATGACTTAGCTTTCCGAGTTTATGTACCTTAATGTTTAACCGAAGCAGCCTGGTTGCTGGGGTGTGCGTGTAGCAGATATGACTCAGTTATCCGAGGTCGTGAAGAATGTTTTTACCGAAGCAACCTGGGTCCTTGGGTGTGTGTGGAGCAGTAATGACTCAGTTATCCGATGTTGTGTACCAGAATATTTTACCGAAGCAACCTGAGTTCTGGGGTGTGCGTGTAGCAGCTATGACTCAGTTATTCGAGGGCGTGTACCAGAATATTTTACCGAAGCAACCTGGGTTCTGGGGTGTGCGTGTAGCAGCTAAGACTCAGTTATCCAAGAGTGTGTACCAGAATGTTTTACCGAAGCAACCTTGGTGCTGGGGTGTGCGTGTAGCAGCTATGACTCAGTTATCCAAGAGTGTGTACCATAATGTTTTACCGAAGCAACCTGGGTGCTGGGGTGTGCGTGTAGCAGCTATGACTCAGTTATTCGAGGTTGTGTACCATAATATTTTACCGAAGCAACCTGGGTTCTGGGGTGTGCGTGAAGCAGCTATGACTCAGTTATTCGAGGTTGTGTACCATAATGTTTTACCGAAGCAACCTGAGTGCTGGGGTGTGCGTGAAGCAGCTATGACTCAGTTATCCAAGAGTGTGTACCATAATGTTTTACCGAAGCAACCAGAGTGCTGGGGTGTGCGTGTGGCAGCTAAGACTCAGTTATCCAAGAGTGTGTACCAGAATGTTTTACCGAAGCAACCTGAGTGCTGGGGTGTGCGTGTAGCAGCTATGACTCAGTTATTCGAGGGTGTGTACCATAATATTTTACCGAAGCAACCTGGGTTCTGGGGTGTGCGTGTAGCAGTTATGACTCAGTTATCCAAGAGTGTGTACCATAATTTTTACCGAAGCAACCTGAGTGCTGGGGTGTGCGTGTAGCAGCTATGACTCAGTTATCCAAGAGTGTGTACCATAATGTTTTACCAAAGCAACCTGGTTGCTGGGGTGTGCGTGAAGCAGCTATGACTTAGTTATCCAAGAGTGTGAACCATAATGTTTTACCAAAGCGACCTTGGTGATGGGATGTGCGTGTAGCAGCTAAGACTCAGTTATCCAAGAGTGCGTACCATAATGTTTTACCGAAGCAACCTGAGTGCTGGGGTGTGCGTGTAGCAGCTATGACTCAGTTATTCGAGGAGTACTGCATGCAAGAATGTACAGTATGAACCAGACCACTGTGACCACAGCCATTTAATGTTTTGTTCTACGGGTTTTGGCTAAACTATATAAAAATACGCATTTAAAAACAGGAGCGGGCGAAGGTCAATCTGTTTGCCCTCATAAGTTATAATTACAATGCAGTGGTCATAACTTCATTCTTTCTTTTTTTAGGATAATATTTGTTTAGATTAACCGTTCATTATTTCCATCGATTGCTAAGAAAATTATATTAACCTATGCTGAGACATTCTCGTTGGCACGATGTTACGCGAGAAAGTGGTCTCGTATTACGGGGGAAACTGGAGTACCCAGAGAAAACCTACTTGTCTGTCTTTGAACAGTCTTCCGAGAGTTGTCAGACATACAAAAACATGTTTTCTTTGCGTTGTTCGGTGCAACATTGCTTTACGAGAAAGTATGAGTTTGGTCATGCCCCCCCCCCTCCCTCCAAAAATGAAATAAAATAAAAATATTATTGGCGTTTTTTTTAAATGGTGCGTTAAATCCGTCTTACGACGGACCCAGTGCCAAAATGACTTATCTAGGTGACTGACTACTTGAATACGCCGATACATGAACGAGCAGTTTCGACCACATTTAAGCTGCACTCTCACAGATTGACCATTTTGACAAATTTTAATATTTGATTGTCTTGGAAAGAACCAATCTTTGCGTAAATATCTGAAAACCGTTGATAGGTTTTAATATAAACGTTCGAAAATTAAAGTTTTTTTGGCTAACGCTTTTAAAAAAAAATGAGTTCTTTGGCATTAAACATCTTTTTCAAACGTAAATATGAAAAATACTGCGATATGCTTCTGCCAGCAGTCTTATATTACTGGTTTTCAGTCATCAACGTAAAAGTCGGCTCATTCTATCTGCGAGAGGGCAGCTATTACGTGGTTAGATTCGTGGAACCTGGGAACAATTACGCAATATAAACTATGTCTTGTTTCTAATGAAGTCTCCTTTTACATGCTTTTATTTCCCCCGAACATTTGTGCTCCCAGGGATCGGAGCGCCCCTGGTAACAGTAGCAAATGTTCTTATCAAATATAGTCAATAAATGTGTTAACAATGGAAGTCTGTTTCAGAGAAATATGTTCAGACTATGCATACATTTGGTCCAGCAGCAGTGCTGTAGCGCAATAAATATGGTGTAGCGTAGCCTCTTGATGCTTGGTGAATGCTAAAAGATTTACTGTGATCTACTATGGGTCTCATAAGGTAAGAAATACCGTGTGTTATGCTCATTTCTTTCAAAGTTAACTCGGTATCCTTCATATTAAGAGCAATTGTTTTCGACATTTATTCACTTTTTTAGAATATTAAAACAATTCCATTAATAAAGGTATATCTTATTTGGGAGTAAGAGTTTTCAAAAGTTTTAAAAACATTGTTCAGCATTCTTGTCTTTTTATTTAGATACATTATTTATTAATTATTAACAAAACATCTTTATTTTGAACGTTAAATGACTTTTTAGCATTGCATCAAGCATTTAGAACACATTGTCACACGGAAGTATTATGTTCTATGTCTTTCTATGTCAGGCCTGAACGAGTCCATTTTACTAAAAGGGAGGGGACGGGACACCGCTCCTGAGCCCACCACTTCCGTGGCCAAAATGTCAATTGGCTCCCTACGCGCCTGTTTAGTCCACCATTATTTCGTAATTAAAGAAAATGCATTTTGCAAACCATGAGCGAGTCCCTTTTATTAAGGAAGGTAACGGAAATAAAATTATCACATCACCATGTATATCTATTTTACAGTGATTTTGTAACAGAAGAATGCGTTATATTTATAGTCTAATGTAATGAACTGCGCGTATTTAGTTACGAATCAGTAGTGAACAAATTTATCAATCTAAGAAGTTGTATATGATATGATATATGTAGGAGGATATGCAGCTAAAGTGTCTTCGATTGACTTAAGGAAAATGTATTTATGAAGGACAATTCAAGTGTTATAAACCTGGATGCTACATTTATTAAATCGGGTTGTTTTGGGATATTACGTTTTATGAGGCTTAATCTCTAATCAGGAAGTGATATTTAACTTCTCAAACGTGACCGTGACCATTCTCAGTCACAATCAGGACCAAAGTTCACGTACTAGAGAGTGACCAAGTAAGATACTAGATAGATACCACACACGATACTACTTAGTGACTACACAAGATACTACACAATGACCCAACAAGATACTACCTAGTGACTACCCAAGATACTACCTAATGACCCAACAAGATTCTACCTAGTGACCGCACAAGATCCTACCTTGTGACTACGGAAGATACTACATAGTGACTACCTAGTGACTACACAAGATACTAGCTATAGACCACACAACAAGACTGCTTTGTGACCGTACAAGAGACTACATTGTGACCGTACAAGAGACTACATTGTGACCGCACAAGAGACTACATTATGACCGTACAAGAGACTACATTGTGACCGCAAAGGAAACTACATTGTGACCGCACAAGAGACTACATTGTGACCGCACAAGAGACTACATTGTGACCGCACAAGAGACTACATTGTGACCGCACAAGAGACTACATTGTGACCGTACAAGAGACTACATTGTTACCATAAAAAAGACTACTTTGTGACCGTACAAGAGACTACATTGTGACCGCACAAGAGACTACATTGTGACCGCACAAGAGACTACATTGTGACCGCACAAGAGACTACATTGCGACCGTACAAGAAACTACCTTGTTACCATAAAAGGGTTGAAGTAGTGACCATACAAAAGACTACCTAGTGACCACGCAAGGTACAGGCTAGAGACCGCACAAAAGACTACCTGGTGACCGTACAATGGACTACTTAGTGACCGCACAAGCGACTACTTAGTGACCATGCAAGGTACAGGCTAGTGACCGCACAAGAGACTACCTAGTGACCATGCAAGGTACAGGCTAATGACCGCGCAAGAAACTACCTAGTGAGCACATTAGATACTATAAAAGTAACCCGCTGGGTTACCAAAGCGTCTCAACCGTATGTGAATATACGTTTAATATAACTTCACAATCTAAACTGATCATGGAACGCAACTCTATGCATAAGCCAGAGACGAACAGCTTAAACTATTTTAAATGACCACAACTTATCAGGTACTGAAAGTGTACGTACTTAATGCTTAACAGTGAATGTACAAACGCTTATATTGGGCCTAAGCTGGGAAAAAACGTCATACTCCGAAAATTTACCACGCTTCGTCATAACCGGAAGTGACAGATGGGTAGCGGTTGTCACGGGACGCTGGTTGGCCACCGAAAGTTGGGTGGCGACCGATCGGCCGGCGGCACCCAGGTGACGCTTCTGGCGGTCGGCTGTCTTCTCTGGGTCTCCTTTGCTCAAACATCCGGTATGTTTATTACTTACAGCTCGTACTTCACAATAAACTGTAAATAAATTGGTATTTAAAGAGATGAAAGAACAAGACTTAATGTATTTACATGGGCTGCAGATGGAGCGCAACTTTGACCATACGTATCCTTCCCCAAAACTGAAAAATACGTTTATTGAATTTGAGGCTCTCCCACAATATCATATTCACAAGCGGATCGGGGGGGGGGGGGCGTTCGGGTCACACCCGGTGCACCCACCCCCCTTCGATCGCCCAAGGATATATATTTTATTTCAATATGGGAGAAAAAAGTAATAAAATACGCACAAACCGCATAATTTCGGAATAGCAATTGATTAAATTTTGTGATGGAGTTACCCGGACCCCCCCCCCCCCCCGACAACACTGTAATCCAAAAAAATATATGTTCTGAGGGAGGGGTGCAAGTCAAAAACTTATGCCTCTAAGTTACGCCACTTTTTACGCCAAATCCTGGACCCGCCCCTGATATTGGCTATATTAAGTCAGAATGTGTTAAGTCTGGTGTATTATATTGATATATTTCACCGATATTGACTGGACACATATGTAATTTAGATTATAACCTGCATTTTTAGTCACTGAAACCAGCAATAAATAAGTACCGCGATTAATCGTAAAGATTTGTAACTTCACAGTTATGACGTCATAATAATTATTGGAAGGCTACAATCTAAATCATATGTTTGCATTCTTCTACAAGGATTCCAAGACAAAATGTGGACAGATGCTCACAATGCATGCCGAACGACGAATACAACCTTGCCCGAAATGTATCTAGGGAGCACCCCAAAGGAAAGGATTCGACTTGTTGGGTCTACAGGGCCTCTTTGGCTGATGGGATTAGAAGTAGTCGGACGAGTGAATGGGGACGGTATGAATAGGTTTAAAAATGCGATAATGTGGTAGTGTTGTTGTGTATGATGATGATGATGATGATTATGATGATGATGATGATGATGATGATGATGATGATGATGATTGATGATGATGACGATTGATGGATGATGATGACAATTGATGGATGATGATGACGATTGATGGATGATGATGACGATTGATGGATGATGATGACGATTGATGGATGATGACGACGATTGATGGATGATGACGACGATTGATGGATGATGACGACGATTGATGGATGATGACAGATGATGACGACGGATGATGACGGATGATGACGACGGATGATGACGGATGATGACGACGGATAATGACGGATGATGACGACGGATGATGACGACGGATGATGACGACGGATGATGACTGATGATGACGACGGATGATGACGGATGATGACGACGGATGATGACGACGGATGATGACGACGGATGATGACGACGGATGATGACGACGGATGATGACGACGGATGATGATGGATGATGACGACGGATGATGACGACGGATGACGACGGATGATGACGGATGATGACGACGGATGACGACGGATGATGACGACGGATGATGACGACGGATGACGACGGAGGATGACGACGGATGATGACGACGGATGACGACGGATGATGACGACGGATGACGACGACGGATGATGACGACGGATGATGACGACGAATGATGACGACGGATGATGATGACGACGGATGATGACGACGGATGATGATTTGATGATGATTTGATGATGATGATGATGATGATGATGATGATGATGGTGGTAGTGATGATGATGATGATGATGATGATGATGATGATGATGATGATGATGATGATGATGATGATGATGATGATGATGATTTGATGATGATGATGATGATTTGATGATGATGATGATGATTTGATGATGATGATGATGATGATGATTTGATGATGATGATGATGATGATTTGATGATGATGATGATGATTTGATGATGATGATGATGATGATGATGATGATGATGATGATGATGATGATGATGATGATGATGATGATGATGATTTGATGATGATGATGATGATGATTTGATGATGATGATGATGATTTGATGATGATGATGATGATGATGATGATGATGATTTGATGATGATGATTTGATGATGATGATTTGATGATGATGATGATTTGATGATTTGATGATGATGATGATGATGATGATGATGATGATTTGATGATGATGATTTGATGATGATGATGATTTGATGATTTGATGATGATTTGATGATGATTTGATGATGATGATGATGATGATGATGATGATGATGATGATGATGATGGATGATGGATGATGGATGATTGATGATGATGATGATGATGACGATGACGATGACGACGACGACCACGACAACGACAACGACTGACGGCTGAGCCCTTCAACAAATGTTGATATATGCTGAAGTTCACGTTTTGAACAGCATTAGAAACGCAATTTAACAAATGGCTTAAAGGTTAAATTATCCCACGCTTTAATATGAGTTAGTGTGGGCCAGTGGTTTTGGTGTATTAAGTTTTCTAATTATCTTACGGTACCTGAGTGGGTTCGCTCCCCACTACATCTACATTTTTCCATACTTTAATTGTGTTGTTTTTTCCTGCAATTTCGGTAACAAGGTGTAAATTATAATAATATTAGTTTTTTTTTCAGATGCATTACCGTGAAAGCAATATTTTGATCAAAAAGAATTAGCGAGTCCCTTAAAATCACCTCGAGAACTTGAAGAATCTTGTAACCAAATACTAAAAGTAATGAACAGTACAGCATGCCGGGTAATTTAATTGTATTTTTCAGGGAGGTGGCATGGCGTCCTTTACCTGAACTCAACAGATAAAGCAAATGTGGTTTGTGGGGGTGGTAAGTCTCAAATCTGTTTATACATGTTTGTTTTTTAAATGTAGTAAAGAAATGCGTTGAACAATGTCAACGGTCGAATAGTCTGAATCTAGACTCAGACTAGATTTCTTTTTATTTTATATTTATGATATGTCAATTGTCCTTTATATAACATATATGCGATTAATAATTGAGCGAACTTATAGCAGACATATTTCCCCTTAATTGGCTTAGCAGAAAGTTCTTTCCTTGGCGTAGGCAAAGGCGCTTGACTAGATTTTCACCATGCAGTCTTAACGGTCTCCGCGAGTGGCCACCCAGCTGAATAATTATTGAAATCATAATGTCTTTTATACATGTTTACATATACTGGAGTAGGCTAGAGCGATCCCGTGCCCCCGTAGAACACATATAAGCCAATATGAGGGTGTTCTCTTTTCTTTTCTCTCTCCAGATGTTACTGGCCAGATAACATATGCTGATGCGAAAAGAACGTGTAGCGATAAAGCTCCGATGTTGAGCGTAACGGCATCCAACATATCGCATACGGCGCAGGAGCGCGATCAATTAAACTCCAGTCTTTGGATCGACACCATTGACCCTGGCGAGTTTATAAACGGTATGCACTTTTTTTTATACAATTCACCGTTGCTTTCCCGCATGATTTATATCCTACTTTTTCATTCGAAGCTCCTCAGCCATTTGTATCGAATACAACTTCGGATGTATTTGTACGGTTTACATACTCAAAAATTGGTACGTTTAAGTCCGCTGCAAGTAGATCGCGTAGTAGTTAAACTTTATGACTTAACTCTTTGGAATCTTAATTACGTTTGCAATAAAACACTTCATTGGCAATCAATTTAAACTTAGATCAATACATACAAATCTAAAACACTACATTTAATTAATGATATAATTAAACAAAAATACGAACTTCAACTGATATACCGGCATACATCCGAGATTGTTTTCGATAAAAATGGCCGAGGAGTTCCGAATGCCTACTTTCTTAGTCGCCTATTCGTCAAAGAAATATAACAGAGAAACTTCTCGTGATAGCCCTTTTTTCAACAGATGTTAAGGCAACATGATGCTTTCTTTGCCATGTTGTTAAAATGCAAACGCTGTTCAGAAAAAGGTCAAAATATAGTAGTAGCAGTAGCAGCAGCAGCAGCTAGTAGTAGTGGTAGTAGTAGTGGTAGTGGTAGTGGTAGTAGTAGTAGTAGTAGTAGTTGTTGTAGTAGTAGCAGTAGTAGTAGCAGTAGTAGTAGTAGTAGTAGTAGTAGTAGTAGTGGTAGTGGTAGTGGTAGTGGTAGTGGTAGTAGTAGTAGTTGTAGTAGTAGCAGCAGTAGTAGTAGTAGTAGTAGTAGTAGTAGTAGTAGTAGTAGTAGTAGCAGTAGCAGTAGCAGTAGCAGCAGCAGTAGCAGTAGTAGTAGTAGTAGTATTTTCCACACATCTGTAACAAATATGTCAATCAAATATGACCACTATACCTAATAAATCACTTCATTATGACACACTAACCAGACCGCTGCAATATAGTCACCCTTCGAATATGCCCGCTTCTTAATTGGTTTCATTAAGATGGGGATGGTGCATGGTGGTAATACTAAAATTTTATGGTATTGATAAAAAAGAACACCTCGGAATTGGAATAAACGTGCGTTTTATATGTTATGCTTATTTGTTTGTTTTTGATTTTGATTTAAGATTATTATTTTTTTAAAGTGGGATTTCTGATATTCTTATGTTAATTTAGAACCCCCCCCCCCAGTCTGATTTATGTATTTACTTCCGGTAGCTCTACAACATACAGCTTTGTTTAAGGAATTTGGTGTTTTGTTTTTGAAATTCATGATTCCCCTTTAAAACATGGATTTGTGGTATCTTTATGTTAACTTTGATGGACTTCAGCCGTAAAAAGTATTGAAATAATTCCGGATGATATTTATAAATCAGGTTGTGTTAAAACAACTGTTATGGGTTTTTTTAAACTTCTCTTTCAAACTGGGACTTCTGGTTTCATTATTGTAACTTCGATTAGCTTTATCCTTATTTATTCAATAAGATCAGAGAATACGCAGATCATGTGAACTATCTGAATGCGAGCTATATAGGAATGACGTCACCATAACGTCATATGTATTTCCGTTGTGTGGAAAATTCTCAATATAAAAAAATGTTCTTATGATTGATAGACATGTTTTCACATGCTCAATACACTGTCAATCAAAACTATCAATATTCCTGAAACTTTTATACCTTAAGTATCTATTCTTGCTTGATTTATCATTTAGAGTAGAGATTAAAGCATAAACCGCTGCCCTATAGTTGAAAGGTCATTTTGGAAGATCTGTCATGGCGGACGGTGCAATTTTTAGAGTTTGTTTTTCAAGTGGAGTGATTTTTCTTTGGAATAACTTGACTCCCCTATTTATTGGCTTAAAAGGTAATTTAAAGCTTGTACTTTAAGAATATATGTGGTTATCATAGCCTGCATTCGCTCGAAATGCCTTTAAATGTTGTCTAAAAATTATAATTTTACATTAAATTACATAGGGAATAACAATGGTGGTGTGTAACCTATAATGATTTGTAACTAGCGGATCGGGGGGGTGCATCCGGCGCATCGATTGTGCATACCATCTTTTATTCACTTCCGTTTTATTCTTGAGACCGGAACAGATTCAATAATCACTTTAGATTTAACTTATTTTTAAGATTTAATGGAATCCAAGTCTTTTGATTGGACTGTAAAAATAACTGACCAATGGAGTGAATGGATTCAGTGAGGCGTGTCTAAGGTCAATGATGAGAACGATATTGAATACCGCCCCATAGTTCAGTGGTAGAGAGTCCGAAGGTCGTCGGTTCAAACCGAAAGACGTTACAATATTGTACCAGTAGCCCCCTTGCCTAGCGCTCAGCGTCAAACCGGAAGACGTTAAAATAAGGTACCCTAGCGCTCAGCATTTAAAGGGTAGAAGTGGGGAAAAGGGGCATCAATACTGGCTCAACCCAGGAAAGTTGTATCCCGTGTATGGGTGCTCTACATCGAGCACGTTAAGGAACACACTTTGTTTCTTCAAGTCTTCCAATGTCCAGATTTGAATGGCTGTCACTTCTGTCGCATGTCAATTATGGCATTTAAAACACAATAAGAATCGTGATGGCGTCACGGCGGGACCAAGCCATATTGCAGTCAATGGGCGCAGGCAGACCTTGATAAACTCTCATAAACAAGCCCCAGATGTCCATTTTGAGAGGCCATGAGAAAGGAGACTGATGCCGATACCACCAACCCACAAATTCTAAGATGGACTACTCTCACTATTTCATCAATGGTTTTTACTGAGCGTATCAATGATAGTTCGAACATGCACATCCATGTTTAAAACTTATTTTCTCTCCCAACAGCTGATGGCACGGATGTTCAGATTCTCTGCTACATTCTGACAGAGACAGGGGAAATTCAGACAGACAACTGTACAAACAGTCACCCCTTCAAATGCGTTAACGGTAGATTATTTGCGTTCGTTTCATTTTAATACTTTTTATTAGGGATGGCAACGAGTACCCGAGTACTCGATCGAACGTCCGAGTACTCGAGTACCAAATCACTACTCGAATACTCGGAAAAAAATAAAAAAAAATCTTTAAAAATCACCAAATACACGATTTACAGACAAAATATCAGATCTGGTTAGTTGCCAATAGGACAATTTACTGTCCCTCTTATCCCCGCTGTGTGTACAATTGACCTCAATCAATTAGTTGGCTGTTGTTGTGATAGTTGTCAACAAAGGACCCCTATTTCAAATTAGCACTGATGTCAATTAGCGAAGTTTTGATAGCGGTACATTAACCTACACAATTCTATTGTATACCAATTAGAGACCTTTCACCAAACAATGGACGCTAACGAGCGAAAGGGTATCGACCGTTACGAGAATTGATTTCTTAATGGGCGTATTTTAACTATTTTTGCAATGATTATCACACTTGATTGGTTGATATTTCAAATCAATAATTATGATTATTAATGACATAAACAACAATTACACAGTACGAAAAACTATCATTTTAAAAAAAATAATTTGTAGAGTAAACAACTGAACAACTGAACTTCGTATTGAATTTCGTTCACTTTTTATGTATGCTATTAATTTTCGTTCATTGTAATTCTGATTGTTTTTCATTTCTGCAGTGCATACTTGTATAAAATAAAACGAATAAAACAAATTAAAAGCCTGAAACCACATTTGTTTTCGTTTTATATCATTTTTTGATAAAATACGTAATGAAAGTTTACTTTAAAGGTGAAAATGACCAGTAATACGACCAACGCACAATAAACGCCTTTAACGATACATGTATACACAATCTTGTATTCGCGAACACATATTCTTTTTACCGAGTAATCGAGTACCCGAGTACTCGATCGAACGATCGTCCGAGTACTCGAGTATTAATTTTACTACTTGTTGCCATCCCTACTTTATCAATCGGGTAGCTTCTAGAACCTAACAAGTTTACAGCGTTTATTCCAATCAAAGAAAGGGAAGAAGATTCTTGTGTACCTATTAACTAACTGCCAAACAAAAGCACTTCCAATAACTATAATGCTCCAGTCAATTGTAACCACACCCCCCCCCGGTCCCCGGTCCAGGGGTATACCGTGGATAGCGGGGGAAATGGGCTGTATTTTTTTCCTTCCAGGTGGCCCCGCGGTGCCGAGTGAGTGCGATATACGTAGTTTTGTTTGCGTGCCGATAATAGCGGGGAATGGGTCTTACCATTGATGTCCCGGATGTGCGGGGGCATTTGGCGATGATTTTACCAGCAGTGTGTCCCCGCAGGTCGGGGATTTTACCCGGGAATGGCTGGACGGAAATTCAAATTCCCCGCTTTTCCCCGGACCTGGGGGCCGTGGTTACAATTGACTGGTACATAAACAGTCCAGTTGTCCAGCTAGGCTTTAATAGCAGCATTGGGTATCCGCTGCCATTTTCCAGCACCCTGCTGCCTTTTTACTACACCATGCTGTGCTCTTTTGTTAGATATAGTCAATTGTCAGAAATAAGTATAAATATAATAAATATACACCATTTTGACACTGAAGGAAAGATAACAGCTAAGGTATTCATAACAAACCATTACTGCATTAGTATTAAAAATAGTTACAACACAAGCACAATAAGAATTGAACAATATAGCCCTTGCAAGTGCCCCATTAACACTGTAGGGTAACGGACACCGGATATAGCTCAAAAAGTGATAAATCGATAAGCGTTTGATTTTATCACATGGACATTTTTCTATCATTTTTTTTCGTATTTTATAGGTATATATTTATCAAAATCAAAGAGTTTCGAATAACTTGATCCTGTGCAATATAGGACTATGATGGAAATGTGTCTCCTCTTTTGTATAATAGCCCAATTCTCGCCGACAGTTGCATGATCGCTCACAAATGTTCATTTATGTGGTACTATTTCAAACATAAATCAACAAATTTAAAATAAGAATAAAAACTGAATAGAGCGATTTCATTGTAATTACATTATGTAGTAATGTGTAAGATATCAATACGATCTGTTTTATTGTTACGGAAATACTCATACTTTTTGGTGCCCTGGCGGTGTACTGAGGATAGGTGAAGCAAATAAATAACTGCACAGGGGATAGCTATCAAGTGGACTGAGGATAGTAACGATGTACAAGTATTAAGAAAAACGAGACTATGATAATGAATACGGTCATTTACCTATACGCGAGCTCGAGGGAAATTGTTTGATGTTGCCCATATCGAAGGAATAGAGCAATAAAAAGTTGTTGTTTTTTGTATCTGTATGTACTTAAAACTGTTTCATTCATATAGTTTAGTTAACCATGGTATGTTTTTCACAAGCATCAACGTTCGAGTCGCAAATATCTAAATATATGAAATTCGCAGGTAATCTGATTTATTGAGGAACACAAAACAAATGGCCGTAGAATTTATTAGGTGTTTGCTATGTATATATATAGTATTGCTTTGTAAATCAAGTAGGTACGTTTTTGCACACAGAAAGTCATCAGTAGGGAATGAGATATTGTGATTAAATTTGGAATACGTGAAGCTTTTTTCTAAGCTTAGGTCGATGTTGCTATTACTTAGAACAGAATAATGGTCTCTGCTCGTTCACATCATTGAGAAAGTATGTTTTGTGACCAACCCTGATATTTAAGCAGCTTGCATATATACGTTCATTTAGGAGAGCATGGATCAAACTCGTTGTTAACTTTAGTTTGCTCAATAATTTCTTATCAAATTGTACTCTCACTTTTTGCAGATTGTATAAAAGTTCGAAATAGACATACATGTATATTGTATATTAACAGTGTTACTATCAATTTTTGTCCCATTTTACATGTTATCACCAGGACACATTTCTCAACTATGAAACTATCCTCAGTACATAATACGGCTATCCCCAGTACAGTGTTGTGTACATATCTAAAGGCATATCTTTAACAGTTTAAAAGTTACATTGTCAGTTCTTACAATAAAAATAGTTGAGCTTATGCTTGTGAAATCCTTCGATTCAGATTTTTTATTTATTCGATATATTTTCTAAAATAACAATACTTGTCGAAATTCTGTTTTGAGGTGATCATCTCAGATTTGAAGAAACATTTTTCGAGGTCTGCTAAATTGTAAGCACTTAAAAGTACATCATAGGCCAAATTTAGCATTAAGCTAGTAGTTCAAAAACTTGTTTCATTTGTGGATACGGTAGATTAGCGTTAACACAGCAAGATCTTACCTCTGGTAAAGAAAAACAACTGCATAATTGTCTGTTTACTTATCACTTTTTGAGCTATATCCGGCTCTTTTAATGCGCATCAAAAAGACCTAGCACCCTGGCCTTTTCAAATCCTGGCAGTAGCGCTGACATCCTTAACCCAATTTTTCGTTTGATACCATTTATTACAGCCTTGACTATTTTGGTAAGGCTAAGGACAATCCTTATTCATGCCAGAAAAGCCAAGGTCAAAATATTCAAAATTCCAGGACTAACCTTACAATTTTTTATTATTATGTAGGCAGTCTAGCGCCTGTGGTGCGGTACTTTGGGAACAAAACATTCCCGTTTAAGCGCTACTCTTCCCACACGACACACGGAGGAATGGATAAAAATTTGCTTATTCCGCTGGTCTGCGCCGGGGCAGTTGTCCTTCTTGCTGTTGTGATCGCCGTCTGCCGCTGTTGTTGTCGCCAAAATAGGTAATGTGTACACTCATATTTATAACTAATATAATATTATTAACTTACCAGAAGTTCTTTCAAAAAAGATACTCGGCCATGGTAAACCAGCAGTCTGACTTGTGTCCAAATGGTTTGACATGAACCAGATATCGTTTTTGTTTTAATTGATTATACCGGGGATAGCCAGGAAATGGGCCGAGTTTTTTACCGTGTGACCCCGCAGTGCCGGGTGAATGCGGTGGTTTTGTCTTCACACCAAAAACAGCGGGAAATGGGCCTTACCTAGGGTCCTTTGGGTGCGGGGGCATTTCGCGGTGATTTTACCAGCAGTGTGTCCCCGTAGGGCGGAGATTTTACCCGGGCTTGGCTGGATCGAAATTCAAAGTCCCGCTATTCCACGGACCTGGTGGAGGGGGTGGCGTGGTTACAATTGACTGGTGCAGTAGTAGATCAAAATGCAAGAAAGGGAAACGAAGCAGGATTGCATTACACGAAAAACAACAACAGTCAATGTGTACTATTTCAAGCGGTTTACCCGTTATTTACTCTAATAAAATGATCTCTCTTACTCTTCTGGAAAAATCGTTCACGGAGAAATAAAATCCTACAATTTTTAAACAATCAGAGATCTAAGAGCTCATTTCCGATTCTCCTTGATTTTATTTGACTACTAAGAAGAATTAAGAATTAAGAATTACTGTTATAATAGTTATTCCATACTTGCCCAGGTGTTTAACTAATCAGAATACTCCTTTTTCGGTATTGGCTTTGTTTTCTTCCTACAAATGCTGACTTAACAGCTCTTTTAAATGAACTCGATCATGTCTTGGACCATCAATAAGTTTTATCTGTAATGCATCTGAAATTTGATCACTATTTTTCTATTTGATATCGAAAGAAATACAATAATAGCATACAAAAGTATTTTGGTTTTAAAGTGACCCTTACGTTAGCGTTATTAACGCTAATGAAAATTGTGGTATTTTTATTTATTGTATCTTAGTTTAAACACTCCGAATGATTTGCCACACTTTTTATCGACTTTCCAAAAAGTGCATTTTCGAAAAACATGAGCCAGTCCCTTTAAAGGTTTAAGATTTTCCCCACATTAAATTTCAAACTTGATACTGTTGATGGATAAAATAGCATGGTGTTCGTATATAACATATTGAGGCCTTATGCAGTATTAATCCATTATTTTATTTATTTATTTCAAATTAAGGCGAGTTCACTTTATTAGTTTATGTATATATCATTTTTGTAAAAAGCATTAACTGGGACAATTGTTTTTTTTAATATCTTTTTTGTAAGGTCAAGTCAAGCCAAGTAAAGTCAAGTCAAGTCTAGTCAAGTCAAGCCAAATCAAGTCAAGTCAAGTCTAGTCATGCGACGTCATGTGAAGTCTAGTCAAGTCAAGTCAAGTCAAGTCAAGAATAGTCATCATGAATGTCAGAATTTCGGAGAATGATTGATGTACAGAACAGAAAACGCACAGACAGAGCGTCCTACATAGTACAGTTCCCTTCTTTTATTTGTAATATGATAACTTACTTAATTCACTTAAACATATTAATTGCAGGCGTGGAAAAAGCGGGTCAGCAAATTTGGCCGATTCCGTCACGATACTTCAAGACCTGAGGATTGGTCGGTTACGGGGCTAAGTCCCGACCCTTCATCCTTCTATTTTCATATTAAATATTATATGCAAAAATAAGGTCTGGCGGCATAAGTAAAAGAAGGTCGGGAATTCGGAAAAAAACTTTTTGTATTCAGCAAGAAAGTGGATCTGTGATATGTGGCGATGGAATTCTGTTAACATTGTCTAAACAATATTTGTATAAAACTATAAACTGTTTTGATACCTTTGATAAAAGAGCATTATATGTTTAGTTGGAGTTTTCATCGAAATATTCCGGAAGATAAATTGGCGAAAACTGTACCGACTGTTATTTCGTTGTTGCCAACAATTTTGATTTAAAGGTGCACTCTCACAGATTTAAGGTTCTGACAACTTTTTTTAATTTTTTGTCTTGGAATGAGCCAATATTTGCGAAAATCCATGGAAAGCAATGATATAAGACTGCTGACAAAAATTAGATCGTATATTTTTATATTTAAGTTCAAAAATTAATGTTTTATGCATTTTATTTGGCCATAAAACATTAATTTTCGAAAGGAAATATGCAAATCTGCTATCTAATCGTTTGTCAGCAATCTTTTATCATTGGTTTGCAGATATTGACGCAAAAAATTCCAAGACAAAAAATAAAATAGTTGTAGTAACGGTAAATCTGTTAAGAGTGCACCTTTAAAAAACTATTTCCATGACATAAATATTTTTATCAGATATTCATGAAACTCGGTAAGAATGTCTGTGAACACTATATTTAAAACAAATGAGGTCAATAAGTCAAATATTAAGACGATAGTATGTGTTAATGTTTATCATTTCTTTTACAAATACATCCGTGTGCATTCAACCTTCAGGAATCTCAGTTAAGATATCTCTCAGCACGATAATTAAGAATATATGCTTTTTTGTGAATAAGGGTTTTCCCGGGTAAATAAAACTAGGTCACTAGGTCAAGTCAAGAAAAAATGCATGCATGAATTCAAGAGTGTTTTATCCAATCTTTATGAAACTCAGTCAGAATATTTGTCAACATGATATTTAAAACCAGTGTGAATATGGGTCAGCTCAGGTCAAAAACTAGGTCACTAGGCCAAATATGAAGACAAGTTAGTAAATTCAATAATATTCAATAAACGCGATAGTACGATGATGAAAACACGACAGTACGATGACGAAAATACGACAGTTCGAAACTACGATGGTGAAAACGCGAAAGTACGATGGTGAAAACACGATAGTTTATCGCATTATCATCATCGTACTGTCGTATTATCGCGTTTTCGTTATCGTAGTTTCGTGGTTTCGCGTTTTCATCATCGTACTTTCGAGTATCGCGTTTCAGATCAACACATTCACAGGCGATGGCCCTAACGACATTCCGTAGAAATCCGGCTTCAATGCGGAATCCGCTTTAATCTTAAAGCGATATTAAATATGAAAATATGACCTTGACTAACGTCGTCTTCTTATACATAACTTGATACATTGATGTCACAAATATTCTTTTTATGATGTACTGGTTAGGGACCGCTTTTCGCCTGCAAATGTGTTTTTTCTTGAAAAAACTGAAAATACTTAATATTTTCGAATGAAAATTCACAGTGAGAAAGGTAAACACCGTCAGGAACCACGATACTTTCTTCCGTTAAACTTCATACATACAGCGGGAAAATTATTTGATCTTGAAAAATATGCTCGTGGCAGGGGAGGCCACTGTTCTTCAAATAAAATCGTTTCCTAGAAGTAGTTCTTACAATTAAATACTCTTTAATAACCCTGTATTGTCAGTCGTCTCCGCAGGCGAGTGGTCGACTTTGCTGGTTTAAAATATGAAGTGATCAGGTTAATAAAAACATTGTTAGTATCCTTAAATTCAAATAAGAAAAAAAACAACATTTTTTTCACAAATATGTTTCATGAATATGACCCCTGACCTTAAAATCGGTGTGATACGATTTATAATGTATACTTATTTTAAGAACGAAATCAAGTTCTATACTAACTCAGAAAAATCCACAGAAATGACAGTGTACTGTACCAAAAATTCGCCCACTTTAAAAAATTGTAATTTTTAATAAAAAAAAAAAAGCAAAAACATGTTCCTGACTCGCAACAAAATAGTTGCTTTCTTTCTTCTTTTCTAAAGAATTTAACATTATTTAACGAGTATTCAGTCATGAAATATTAACAGTGCCGCAGTGCCGGGTGAATGCGGTGGTTTTGTCTTCACACCAAAAACAGCGGGAAATGGGCCTTACCTAGGGTCCCTGGGGTGCGGGGGCATTTCGCGGGGATTTTACCAGCAGTGTGTCCCCGTAGGGCGGAGATTTTACCCGGGCTTGGCTGGACCGAAAGTCAAAGTCCCCGCTATTCCTCGGACCTGGGGGAGGGGGTGGCGTGGTTACAATTGACTGGTGCAGTAGTAGATCAAAATGCAAGAAAGGGAAACGAAGCAGGACTGCATTACACAAAAAACAACAACAGTCAATGTGTACTATTTTAAGCGGTTAACCCGTTATTTACTCTAATAAAATTATCTCTCTTACTATTCTGGAAAAATCGTTCACGGAGAAATAAAATCCTACAACTTTTAAACTATCAGAGATCAAAGAGCTCATTTCCAATACTCCTTTATTTTATTTGACTACTAATAAGAGTTCTAGTTTAAGTGTATAACGGCCAATGAAAATCTTAATTTCATTAAATTCGTTTCTGTGAATTTCACAGGAAGTTATTGTGATTTCAGTCGTTCTGATGGTCGACAAGGGGGATGTCATATTGGCTTTGTTATTTGGCCAAGAGATATTGGTTCACGTACAATAAAGTATTATAACATGTCCAATTCAAAATGTAACAGCCAGTTCGAAAGCACCTTATGAATGAGATCAAGTATCTACAAATTTGTACTTGGCCTGTCCTTTAAACACTAAGCTAAGAACCCCTTGTTCATTGCCCTTATGTCGAAGCAGGTTGCCAAATTGCATATGTACTGTTGTTTTTTAACCGATGGACAATTTAGGACTGTGTTCAAAGAAGAAAAAAGGATTAAATTAGGACTTGAAAAAAGTCCAAATATATATATATATATATGCCTAACATGAATTTATATCGATAAGATCTTAAAATGATACATACGGCAGTATGTAGTATATATAATTTAAGAATTACTGTTAAAATAGTTATTCCATACTTGCCCAGGTGTTTAACTAATCAGAATACTCCTTTTTCGGTATTGGCTCTGTTTTCCTCCTACAAACGCTGACTTAACCGCTCTTTTAAATGAACTCGCCCATGTCTTGGACCAGCAATAAGTTTTATCTGTAATGCATCTGAAATTTTATCTCTATTTTTCTATTTGATATCGAAATTGCAGAAAGAAATTATAGCATACAAAAGTAGTTTGGTTATAGTGGAGGGCGAACCCATGCCGGTCTGATCAAGAAGAAAACATAAATAAAACCTTAATCATTAAAGTGACCCTTACAAGTTAGCGTTATAACGTTCGCTAATGAAAATTGTGGTATTTTTATTTTTGGTATCTTGGTTTAAACACTGCGAATAATTTGCCACACTTTTTATCGACTTTCAAAAAAGTGCGTTTTCGAAAACATGAGCGAGTCCCTTTAAAGGTTTAAGATTTTCCCACATTAAATTTCAAACTTGGTACTATTGATGGATAAAGTAGCATGGTGTTCATATATAACATATTTAGGCCTTATGCGGTATTTATCCATTATTTATTTTTTTATTTTTAGTTTTAAATTAAGGCGAGTTCACTTTATTAGTTTATGTATATGTCATTTTTATAACGAGCATTAACTGGGACAATTGGTTATTTAATATCATTTTTTTGTAAAGTCAAGTCAAGTCAAGTCAAGTCAAGTCAAGCCAAATCAAGTCAAGTCTAGTCATGCCACGTCATGTGAAGTCAAGTCATGTCAAGTCAAGTAAAGTCAAGTCAAGAATAGTCATCATGAATGTCAGAATTTCGGAGAATGATTGATGTACAGAACAGAAAACGCACAGACAGAGCGTCCTACATAGTGCAGTTCCCTTCTGTCATTTGTAATATGATAACTTACTTAATCTACTTAAACATATCAATTGCAGGCATGGAAAAAGCGGGTCACCAAATTTGGCCGATAACTACTCGGAAACCGCCGATTCCGTCACGTTTAACGCGTTGAAATCGTCGGAAGCCAACGACTACGCCACGCCATCAGACGCGCTTTTAGGAGGCGGCCCAAAGACAGCTCGTTCCAGGTCGTCTCTGATTGAGGGCGAATACGATGTTTTGCAACAGGGGAACACACAAACAGATAAACCTAAACGAGAGGTGGCGAAAGTGAACGCTTATAATCACGTGACAATTGTGCCGCCCAATCAGGATCGAGCGAGTGGATCAAAGGAGGGCGAAAATGAATATGACGTGTCAACCTTACATAAACAGACGAACATTGTTGTTGATCCAGAAAAGGGGTCCGGAAATGTTTATGGTCACGTGGATATTAGATAGTATTAAGGCCAGAAAACAATAACTGTCTGTTTCCGATTTCATTGCCCCCCAAAATAAGGATAGGTCAGGATTTTTGTACATTTTTTTATTTTAAATTGCATGTAAATTTGTTTCTGAATATCATTACATTACACACTTAAAACTGTTACCATTTTGTCTAGGTATCGTTCACTAAAGCGCTTTATAAAAACTACACATTTACGCGCTTTTTCGAAGCAATGCACTATCGAAAAGATAAGCTAAAAAGAAGAACAAATACACAGTCAGAAAAAATGTACCGATATCAATACAGTAAAACTTCTGTAGCTCGAAAAGGCGATAACTCGAACAGGCGATACTTCAAGACCTGAGGATTGGTCGATTACGGGGCTAAGTCCCGACCCTTCATCCTTCTATTTTCATATTAAATATTATATGCAAAAATAAGGTCCGGCGGGAAAAGTAAAAGAAGGTCGGGAATTCGGAAAAAACTTTTTGTATTCAGAAAGAAAGTGTATCTGTGAAATGTGTGCGATGTAATTTTGTTAACATTGTCTAAACAATATTTGTATAAAACTATAAACTGTTTTGATACCTTTGATAAAAGAGCATTATATGTTTAGTTGGAGTTTTCATCGAAATATTCCGGTTAATAAATTGGCGAAAACTGTACCGACTGTTATTTCGTTGTTGCCAACAATTTTGATTTAAAGGTGCACTCTCACAGATTTAAGGTTCTGACAACTTTTTTTTAATTTTTTGTCTTGGAATGAGCCAATATTTGCGAAAATCCATGGAAAGCAATGATATAAGACTGCTGACAAAAATTAGATCGTATATTTTTTATATTTAAGTTCAAAAATTAATGTTTTATGCATTTTGTTTGGCCATAAAACATTAATTTTCGAAAGGAAATATGCAAATCTGCTATCTAATCGTTTGTCAGCAATCTTTTATCATTGGTTTGCAGATATTGACGCAAAAATTTCCAAGACAAAAAATAAAATAGTTGTAAAAACGGTAAATCTGTTAAGAGTGCACCTTTAAAAAACTATTTCCATGACATAAATATTTTTATCAGATATTCATGAAACTCGGTAAGAATGTCTGTGAACACTATATTTAAAACAAATGAGGTCAATAAGTCAAATATTAAGACGATAGTATGTGTTAATGTTTATCATTTCTTTTACAAATACATCCGTGTGCATTCAACCTTCAGGAATCTCAGTTAAGATATCTCTCAGCACGATAATTAAGAATATATGTTTTTTTTGTGAATAAGGGTTTTCCCGGGTAAATAAAACTAGGTCACTAGGTCAAGTCAAGAAAAAATGCATGCATGAATTCAAGAGTGTTTTATCCAATCTTTATGAAACTCAGTCAGAATATTTGTCAACATGATATTTAAAACCAGGGTGAATATGGGTCAGCTCAGGTCAAAAACTAGGTCACTAGGCCAAATATGAAGACAAGTTAGTAAATTCAATAATATTCAATAAACGCGATAGTACGATGATGAAAACACGACAGTACGATGACGAAAACACGACAGTTCGAAACTACGATGGTGAAAACGCGAAAGTACGATGGTGAAAACACGATAGTTTATCGCATTATCATCATCGTACTGTCGTATTATCGCGTTTTCGTTATCGTAGTTTCGTGGTTTCGCGTTTTCATCATCGTACTTTCGAGTATCGCGTTTCAGATCAACACATTCACAGGCCCTAACGACATTCCGTAGAAATCCGGCTTCAATGCGGAATCCGCTTTAATCTTAAAGCGATATTAAATATGAAAATATGACCTTGACTAACGTCGTCTTCTTATACATAACTTGATACATTGATGTCACAAATATTCTTTTTATGATGTACTGGTTAGGGACCGCTTTTCGCCTGCAAATGTGTTTTTTTTTTGAAAAATCGTGTACGTGAAGTTAGCGGCCTAGCGGCCTAGCGGCCTAGCGGCGTGAAGTTAGCGGCCTAGCGGCCTAGCGGCGTGAAGTTAGCGGCCTAGCGGCCTAGCGGCGTGAAGTTAGCGGCCTGGCGGCCTAGCGGCCTAGCGGCGTGAAGTTGGCGGCCTAGCGGCCTAGCGGCCTAGCGGCCTGGCGGCCTAATTATATTTTCTATTTCCAAGCAATTTTTAATGCGTTTTTTTTTTTAAACAATGATAAATCAAGGTTTTTTATTTATATAGTTACATAGCGGCCTTAAATTGTTATCTATTCAGAATATTTTCTTTACCTTTTATTCTAAAACAATTTTAAATTAACTGTTTTATGCACAAATTATCACTCTGAAGCGTTTTTCAACTTTTTTTCAAAAATGTCGATCGAGCACTTCAGCGGCCTAGCGGCCTAGCGGCCTAGCGGCGTGAAGTTAGCGGCCTGGCGGCCTAGCGGCCTAAAATGGTATCCTATTTCAAAGCATGTATACATGCATTTTCTTTTAAAACAATGACATATTAACTGTTTGAATGCACAAATTAACACTTTGAAGCTATTAACGATTATCAACAGTCTTCTTTTAAGAGCGTCGATAAAGCAGTCAGCTATTTCAAAGCATTAAACATGCCTGTTCTTCTAAAACAATGATGTATTTACTGTTTTTATGCACAAATTATCACTCTAAAGCGTTTTTCATTTTTTCCCCCAAAAAAGTCGATCGAGCACTTCAGCGGCCTAGCGGCCTAGCGGCCTAGCGGCGTGAAGTTAGCGGCCTGGCGGCCTAGCGGCCTAGCGGCCTAAAATGGTTTCCTATTTCAAAGCATGTATACATGCATTTTCTTCTAAAACAATGACATAATAACTGTTTGAATGCACAAATTAACACTTAGAAGCTATTAGCGATAATCAACATATTTTTTTCCAAAAAAGTCGATTAAGCAATCAGCTATTTCAAAGCATTAAACATGCGTGATCTTCTGAATCAATGATATATTTACTGTTTTTATGCACAAATTATCACTCTGAAGCGTTTTACAACTTTTTTTAAAAAAGTCGATCGAGCACTTCAGCGGCCTAGCGGCCTAGCGGCGTGAAGTTAGCGGCCTGGCGGCCTAGCGGCCTAGCGGCCTAAAATGGTATCCTATTTCAAAGCATGTATACATGCATTTTCTTCTAAAGCAATGACATATTAACTGTTTTTATGCACAAATTAACACTTTGAAGCTATAAGCGATTATCAACAGTCTTTCTTTAAGAGCGTCGATTAAGCAGTCAGCTATTTCAAAGCATTAAACATGCCTGATCTATTAAAACAATGATATATTTACTGTTTTATGCACAAATTATCACTCTAAGCGTTTTTTTTATTTTTTTCAAAAAAGTTGATCGAGCACTTCAGCGGCCTAGCGGCCTAGCGGCGTGAAGTTAGCGGCCTGGCAGCCTAGCGGCCTAAAATGGTATCCTATTTCAAAGCATGCATACATGCCTGTTCTTCTTAAACAATGATATATTTACTGTTTTATGCACAAATTATCACTCTGAAGCGTTTTTCAATTCTTTTCCAAAAAAGTCGATCGAGCACTTCAGCGGCCTAGCGGCCTAGCGGCGTGAAGTTAGCGGCTTGGCGGCCTAGCGGCGTAAGATGGTTTCCTATTTCAAAGCATGTATACATGCATTTTCTTCTTAAACAATGACATATTAACTGTTTGAATGCACAAATTAACACTTTGAAGCTATAAGCGATAATCAACATTTTTTTTCAAAAAGTCGATTGAGCAGTCAGCTATTTCAAAGCATTAAACATGGCTGATCTTCTAAAACAATGATGTATTTACTGTTTTTATGCACAAATTATCACTCTAAAGCGTTTTTTATTTTTTTCCAAAAAAAATCGATCGAGCACTTCAGCGGCCTAGCGGCCTAGCGGCGTGAAGTTAGCGGCCTGGCGGCCTAGCGGCCTAGCGGCCTAGCGGCCTAAAATGGTTTCCTATTTCAAAGCATGTATACATGCATTTTCTTCTAAAACAATGACATATTAACTGTTTTTATGCACAAATTAACACTTTGAAGCTATTAGCGATTATCAACAGTTTTTTTCAAAAGCGTCGATAAAGCAGTCAGCTATTTCAAAGCATTTATAAATATAAATTTAAAAATCTGCGATCTAATTTTTTTAGCAGTCTTATATAACTGGTTTCCGTGCATTTTCGCAAAAATTGGCTCGTTCCAAGGCAAAAAAATAAAAAGTTGTCAAAACGTTAAATCTGGGAATCTTTATTATGTTTGCAATATACACTTCACTGGCAATCAATTTAAACTTAGATAAATAAATACAAGTTAAAACACTACATTTAATTAATGATATAATTCAAAATTGTACGAACTACTTCTACTGATGTACTGGCAAACACCCGAGCTTGTTTTCGAGAAAAATGGCCGAGGAGTTCCGAATGGCTCTCAATCTCAACGTGTCAACACAGACAATGTTATATAACCGCTAATACAATTATATTGTGCGTGTATGTATATATATTCCTACACGGCCTATAGGAAGCTACGCCCCTGAGTCAATGTTATATCACCGCTAATACAATTACATTGTATTTCGGTATAAATAAAACACACACAACCAATACAGAATAACGTTGAAATATCACATTTTGTTTGCATATTGAAATGAATAAGTGTCGTCATTAAGTTTTAAATTCGGACATATTCGGACACAATTACAGATGTTAATTAAACAGTTAATTTAAAAAACAAATATATTAAATATATCACACAGTTCTACGTGACAATACTTTCATTCAAGACCTAGCAATATCCGAAACGATCCAACTTCCGGTGATGACGTCACTCTTTTTCATCATCTCAGGAGCAATGATGAGAGCGCCCCTACCCAGGAAAGAATCCAAGCAACAATGCTTGGAAAAGTCCAAACCACGCGCCATGGTCATACATGTCTAGTTTGAGCTTAGCTTCGAACAGAGCGAACCCAGCCAGCAGAGCGACACCTGAAGTGGAGTGAACTAATTAATTGGATGGCTGGATGAAAAGATTAATGGATGGATGGATGGATGGATGGATGGATGGATGTATGGATGGATGGATGGATGGATGGATGGATGGATGGATGGATGGATGGATGGATCAATGGATGGATCAATGGATGGATGGTAGATGGATGGATGGGTGGATGGGTGGGTGGGGGATTTTGGTGGGTTTTGACGGACGGACGGACGGTCGGATGAACGGACGGACGGACGGACGGATAGACGGACAGATTGATGGGATGTACCTCAGACCTTTTAAACCACGTTTTGGAACTCATATTTTTGGGCTAAGCCTATGTGTGCCCTCTCTAATGTCAAATCCTGGATAACCTCGGGCTTTGGGGGCGAATTTGTCGATGGATATAAGGATAATTATTATGTAATAGTGATTAATTACTTTTGTTTTGCTTTATCGCTTAACAGGCAACCTCGGTATAATAAGCATGCAAATAAAAATATAAGTCACAGTATTCAAGAAAAGGAACAAACCGGCAACAAATGCCACACCCCCGGCGGCAAAGCTGGCGACTTGCTTATCTGGCATCGCCGCCAGCTTGATGGCAGCTACCACCGCCGCTTCTAGCAGCAGTATAATACTCAGGAACATGCATGCGCGGACGCCGTTGACGTTGTTCTTGTCCTCGTCGGCTGTAACATGGCCTGTAAACGCCAGCTCCACCACTTTACGGTGGTGCAAAGAAAAAGAGCTGTCGACACTTCCGTGGTGGAGCTGTGCCTTATGTTTACATGGACAAACGTGAGTATGACTTATATTTTCTTTGATAATTTAATTTAACGGACATATTTCGAAAATTGGAGAATGTGGTACCGTGTAAGAACACTTCTACTGTAGGCTGGTTACTATGTCGTTTCAATATTGTGCAAACTGTGGTGCCAGGAGCTAATCTCCCGAATCAGACTTGTGCATATTTTGAGATCTGATTGCATAGCAAGTACATTTCGGTGCTTACACACCCCGTAAGAACATTCTCACGCATGCAAACATAACTGTTATGTATAGTACCTATGCCGGAACACAATAAAACTAATAAGCACTTCTTAAAAAGGAAAAATGCACATATTTATAAAAGTGGTGGCGCTGTTGCCCTAGTGGTGGCGCTGTCGAGTAGTGGTGGCGCTATCGAGTATGTTTTGCGTATGAAGTATTATAAAAAGTTAACGCTTTTGGAATGAATACAAAAATTGCTATGTTTATCATTCATCGAACATTATGCTGGTATGCATACTACTTGCGGAAACAAAACTCTTCGCGAGCTACCTTAACCTTACTTAAAACTATTTCGAAACAAACGGCTAGGTGCTGTTAATTTTTACCATAGAATTATAAGTATCTATCATGTGTGTCCGGTTATGAGGGAGGTATTCTTGCATACCGGACGTGTGTTTCCGGTCATTTGTCCAGTGCTGGAAAAACGCATCTTACACCCCCCATGTAAGATGAGTTACGCGCAACGCGCTTCTTCTTATTTCTTTTATTGTATGGTTTATGAACAGTACATTATTTCATTTCAATAAAGCGCAATCAAATAAATAAGTATGCAATTAATTAAAACAGATAATGAATAATCGTAAAAACGCGATTTAAATAGTTACTATTTGACATCAATAGTGATTTAAAATTACTGCGCTTTATGACGTCAGTAAACAAAGTTTTACGCGCTTTTTGGTAAAATGTACAAAAGTGCGTTTTCTACGTCAATTCTTACACAAACTGATAATTTTAGAATTGCAAGAAAAAATATCAATATCGGTCCGGACCGAAAAATCCGTCCTTCGGTCACGCTGCGTGGCCTGTAACTCGGCAAGCCTCGTTACCGGCTTACGAGCGTGCACTCGGGTCGGATTTTTCCATCCGTACCGGGCACACATGGTAGATACTTACTTGTCTTTGTCATTATCAATGAGAAATATCGAGGGCTCAACGCAATACTGTCGTAACTCCATTTTTCAAAATTGCTCAGGAGAAGGAAAAAACTTTCTTAATTTATATGTGTTGGATATATTTAAAGTATTTGAACATAACAATTTTGTACTGTATGATAGTTTTAAACCAAAAAATATATTATCTTTAAACATTGAACACAAATGATGAATTTGATGAAAATTTGACTTACTACAGTTTTCCACCTCAAAAGTCAAATTTCATCAAAGTATATATTTATGCAACAGTGTCGTAACTTGACTAACGACAGTTTTCCACCTGATATTATTTCAATTTGAGAAAATATATTTATGCAACACTGTTGCACTTTTTATTTTTGTCATTATCAATGAGAAATATGGTTAATAACTAAACGCTAATGGACAACTTTTATATAATTATGATAATTATTATTACAACCCATAGTGCATCATGTTTGAAAATGCTCGTTATTTGAGTTGAATAGAGGTCTAACTTTACACTTAAATAATGGGAAAGGGTCAGGCTCTATGATCCTTAAAACAATGAAGCATAAATCAGAACATAACAAAACATGACTGTATTACTTTTGAACATTTAATCACTCAAGTATTTAATTTTCACAACAGGATTTTGTTCATCCTGTATCTCAAATTTAACAACAGTGTTTATTTAAAACTTTAACAAAGAATAGATACATGATTTAAACATAAATTCAAAAAACAGATCATTTTCGCAAAGCTAAGCACACTCAATACTGTCATTCAATTCTAAAATACTTTCATTTTATATGCTTTACTTTATAACAATCATTCCCATATAACTGACAAAAATTGGCAAATGTCTTGATAATTCCATCTTACTGCCTAATAAAATTTCTTTAAAAAATCAGCAAAAATGTTTTTGAAAATATAAAAAACATGACCTTCAAAGGAATCTTTTAATGATAATATTGACCATTGTTTTCAAATATTTGGTTTGTTTCCATAAAGGGGAAGTTCTTATTAATATACACAAGTTCATATGTCCTATGAGCTCTACTCAACTGGTTCAAAAACACTTTAGGTCATTGCAAGAAAATATGTTTTAGTCAAAGCAGCATAACACCAAGTAAAACAAGTAAAACAATTTTTTTCGGATGACTTTGGAAAACTATTTTTAGACTACAATGTGTTAAATGCATGTGTTTCAAGCATCAATACAAAACAATCAAGTTTTTGTGTCTCCCCCTAATTCATGGGGAGACATATTGTTTTTGCCCTGTCCGTCAGTCAGTCCGTCAGTCTGTATGTCACACTTTGTTTCCGCTCAATAACTATAGAACGCTTAGACCCTGAGGAACTTCATACTTGGTATGCTTGTTGGTCATGACTTCTAGATGACTCCTATTGATTTTGAGATCAGAAGGTGAAAGGTCAAGATCACCGTGACCTTGAGGTGAAGAAACGGTTTCCGCTCAATAACTGAAGAACGCTTGCACCAAGGAACTTCATACTTATTCAATCAGCACCATAATCATTAACATCAACCACATCAACAGCATTGCAACGAACCACATCAGCATTGTAACCATTAACATATCCCCCATCAACATCATTGCCACCAACCACATCAGAATCTTAACCATTAACACCTCCCCCATCAACATCATTGCCATCAACCCCATCAACAGCATCCCCACCAACATTATTCCCATCAACGACATTGCTATCAATACCACTCCCTTCAACATCATAACTCTCAACATCACCATCATATCATGCCCATCAATGCTGTTATTCATGATGTAAACTGTAACATCATCATTGTACAAGCTTTTACAAACATTAACATTATCTTCAGAAGCATCTCTTAAAGTATTCAAATGAAATGTTTGAAGGAATTCTGAAATGTTATTTAAGTCTGCCATTGCCTAATTTAGAAAAAAAATGTAGCTGTCTGTGTCCTCATCATCTAAACGACCACATTCTTCACTACTGATGGCTGATACATGTGACCACTTCCTGAGCCATGACTCCGTTAATGTTAACGAAGTCCAGAACATCAGGAATGTCATCTGTTGACCAGTATGGCCTTTTCAAATTGACATCGCTATAAGTTTGTCACCCTTAAATAAAATCACATCCATCGTTTCCTCATTCCAGTTTGTTGGTTGATTTGTATAGGATGTTACTAATGCGCACTTATTTGCTACACATTGTCTCCCTCTGCTACAAAACACTTTGCTTCCTTGATGCCTAGTAGCTTTTGCTTGGAACATGATGTGAAATCTAAAGATTGATTACAAAAAACTGACAAGAACTGTATTTGAATCAGCATTATTTGATTCCCAACCATTTTGACTTATCAACTTCAGGGAGCAAAAATTCTTATCCAAATCACAATATTTAGCCTTAAGTCTTTATTTTTCTCAAATATTAGATTTTACCACAATACCACATTAAAAATGCAAGCTATTTTAACTAGTATGGTATAGAAGTAAGTAAGACTCATTTATTTATCAAAATTCTACCATAAATATCCTATAAGTTTGATAAGTAAGTTATGGAAAAAGTCAGTTTTATTAGGATAAGACTTAATGCACTTAAGATGCTACTGCAATAACTTATATCGCCTCAGACTATCAAGTATTAAGGTAATCATTTAACTTTTTCAAGCACAAGTTACAATACATAACTCAGGATAAGGAATATTTCATCAGTATTAAAAAAACAACAAATAAAAACACCTAATTACTGTAATCTTCAGATGTGGCGCAAATAAATCTTCAAAATTTTTGGATTTCATAATTTTTAACAAGTACATGTATATGTTTACTGTTGGTGTTTTCTTTTCTGAGAAAAGTGAAATCACAGCACTATGGCATCATTATTATGACATCATTTTATTGAAATTCATTGAGTTACTACAGTGTTGCCTATTTTTTTTTAAATCGAACTTGGCATAGTTTTCAGTGCAACACTGTATGTTACTCAAGTTACGACAGTGTTGCATAAATGACAATAGTCAAATTAAGATACGACTTTTGGACAAATTTTCATTTTAAATACTTAAAAATCAATATTTTTCAAAAATATTTTTATGACAGATGGAAAACTGTTAAAGCATGTAAAAAATGCAAAAACATCATTTTGTGAAAAAAATGGAGTTACGACACTATTGCGTTCAGCCCTCGGTATAAACCTGTACATTTATAATGACTATGATCACTTCTAACTCCTACATTTATGTCCCTTGTAAGAACAGTTTCGCATTTCATTTAATACGGATATTAATTCATTGAGATAAATATTACGGTAGTTATATCAATAATAATAATTCATTAAACTTATATAAAAGTTTTTTTTTTAATGGAGAAAGGAAGTAAAACAGCAAAATCCATTTGATCTAGACAATAGTCATTCTTTGTTGACTTTCGAAAGGAAATTAATACATGTTTTGTTTCCCTAAATGTTTACATTACTACTGAAACATATTCCGATGTTTTTTAGAAATTAATTATCTTAAAGTTTAGACATTAAATTATTTCTACCTGAATCAAGCATTGAATTTAATTAATTATAATAATTAACTGATTAAATGTTATACTCGCTTTTATTGCTATGTTTTACCATGTTCCATGCATTTTTTTATCTGATTGTTAATAAATTCTACGATTATTCTGTATAATTATCGTCTGCTTCTGTGTTCATGTCGGAGGGCCCTTACTGAAGGGTCACGTGACACTGTAGGCGTAGCCTTATCGTAATCGGCGTGGTGTCAATCGGAACACCTCGGTCACTATCCAACAGTTTATCCTGAAACTTACCGGAGATGGCCGAGTTGTTACGATTGAACTTGATATTGTGGTATATCGCCTCAGTTGCAGTAAACATGTTAGTTATGCCCCCTTTTACATTACACTATCATAGTTGGGTTATTAATGCGCAGATATTGACTTAAAATTCATTATCAAATCATGATGAAACTTAGTGACAGTGCTCGTGGGCATAAAGACTGGGTCAAAGGCGATCGCTTCAGTAACATCAGAGTTATGCCCATCATATTAAAATAGAGTTAGTTTATAACTGTGCATATATTTACTGTATGCATTAATTATCGAATCATGATGAAACTTGGTGAAAATGTTTGTAGGCAATATGTCACGGTGAAATTCGACGGTGGGGCAATTCACCGTCCGTCCGATGCCAGAGCGATGGACAAAAGGAACCTTGGTCCCCGAAACTCTGTTAGAGTCCAGTTTCATTTTGACAAATGTATATTAGTATATTGTTTACATATATTGTAGACTAGAAACGCTGTTTGATCTTTGTTGAGAACGTTTTGTTCAAATACTCCTTTATATTGTAATGAATTTTCCGCAGAGTTTTGTTATATTGTCATCGCTGCAAGTGATAAACTTTACCCGGTATGTTTGACTGTTAATTAGAATACAAAAAAATCAGCCAATGAAATTGCAGATTGGCAATCATTAAGCAATAGGCTTAATAATTAAGAATTTCAACTGTCGGTAGCAAAATATTCATTTTTGTGTGTGTCCAATGTCCAATGTCATGCCAGGACGACTTTCAATTTCGTATGCCCAATGTCCAATGTCATGCCAACACGATATTTAATTTTGAATGTCCAATGCCCAATGTTGTGCTGGCAAGTCATTCAGTTTGGATGTCCAATGTCGTATGGTAGGCTAACTCCACACAGCTATCCGAGGATATAGAATGTTTTACCGAAGTATCCTTCATATTAAGAACATTTATTCACTTTTTTTATAATATTAAAATAATTCCATTAATAAAGGTATATCTTATTTGGGAGTAAGAGTTTTCAATAGTGTTACTAACATTGTTTAGCATTCTTGTCTTTTAATTTAGATACATTATTTATTAATTATTAACAAAACATCTCTATTTTGAACGTTAAATGACTTTTTAGCATTGCATCAAGCATTTAGAACACATTGTCACACGGAAGTATTATGTTCTATGTCTTTCTATGTCAGGCCTGAACGAGTCCATTTTACTAAAAGGGAGGGGACGGGACACCGCTCCTGAGCCCACCACTTCCGTGGCCAAAATGTCAATTGGCTCCTTACGCGCCTGTTTAGTCCACCATTATTTCCTAATTAAAGAAAATGCATTTTACAAACCATGAGCGAGTCCCTTTTATTAAGGAAGATAACGGAAATAAAATGATCACATCACCATGTATATCTATTTTACAGTGATTTTGTAACAGAAGAATGCGTTATATTTAGTCTAATGTAATGAACTGCGCGTATTTAGTTACGAATCAGTAGCGAACAAATGTACCAAGAAGTTGTATATCATATGATATGATATATGCAGGAGGATATACAGCTAAACTGCCTGCGATTGACTTAAGGAAAATGTATTTCAGAAGGACAATTCAAGTGTTATAAACCTGGATGCTACAATTATCAAAT